>NW_027594339.1:0-18947 GCF_964213995.1 Mustelus asterias | reverse complement strand
GGCACCTGGGGTACGCTGAGGGAGAATTTAGCATGGCCAATCCACCTAACCAGCACATCTTTCAAACTGTGGGAAGAAACCGGAGCACCCGGAGGAAACCCACGCAGACACGGGGAGAACGTGCAGACTCCGCGCAGACAGTGACCCGAAGAGGGAACCAAACCCGGCACCCTTGCGCTGTGAGGCAGCAGTGCTAACCACTGTGCCACCGTGCTGCCCATTGCCAAAAGGCCAAGGACGGCCATGTGGACAGGAGATCAGGATGGTGTGTTGAAATGGCAAGCGACAAGAAGGTTTGGGTCCTGTTTGTGGACAGACTGAAGGTGTTCTGCAAAGCGGGTCACCCAGTCTGTTTATATGGATCTTGGTGTATGTTCAACACTGGAGGATTAGCAGAGCATGGTGGGATAACCAATGGTGTTGAGAACCAAGTGTATAATTCAGGCAAATCTCTTGTGCCATTAATGGTGCCTCTCCTTATTTTTCTGGGCAGCTGGTCCTGCCACTAAGTCAGCTCAAAGAGGAAGAACATAAGAACTGGGAGTCGGAGGAGGCCATTCAGTCCCTCGAGCTAACTCCACTATTCAGTACGATCATGGCTGATCATGTCTTGGTCTCGACTCCACTTTCCTGCCCGTTCTCCATAACCCTTCAACCCATTACTAATTAAAAATCTGTCTAACTCCTCCTTAAATTTACTCAATGTCCCAGCATCCATCGCACTCTGGGGTAGTGAATTCCACAGATTCACAACCCTTTGAGAGAAGTAGTTTCTTCTCAGCTCTGTTTTAAATCTGCCAACCGTTATCCTAAAATTACGACCTTTTGTTCTAGATTGCTCCACAAGAGGACACATTGGGCGGAATTTTCCAGTCATTCACGTCCCACTAGTGCTGCTGGCGAGAATTTGGCGCTCAGCCAAATCTCCGTTCACTGCAGCGAGACTGGAGAATCCCAGCTGCGGGCGAGGTTGAAGAATCTGGCCCATCCACTCTACATCTATCCCGTCAATCCCCTCTAACATCTTGGATACCTCAGCTTGCTCTCCCCCCATTCTTCTCAACTCCAGACAGCATCGACGTAAACTGTTCAATTTCTCTTCAGAAGACAAGCCCCTCATCTTTGGCCCTTTATACTGATTGGTGGGAAAGGTTCCGCCATAGCCACCTCCATCCGCACTTAGTCCCAAAACAGGAGAATCCTGTCCTGTGAGAGAAATAACCTTCCTCTTAATGAACTCAATCGAAAGCAGCTCACTCCTTTGTGGTTGGAAGCAGTTTAAATATTCCCGGGAGAACCGCAGTGGATAATTACAGCAACAAACCTCTGAGCAAAGAATAAAACACTCTGCAAAACTGTTAGATTTTGGCTCTGATTTGCATTCTGACCTTGAAGTGTTGAATCAGACCTCCAGCTTCATTAGGATGAAGTCTCAGTTTGTTAAGGTGATGGAGAAAACTCCTGGGAATTATACACAGAGATATTGGACTTTAAAAAGGACCTGAATTTGATATGTTTAAAATGGACCCAGACCCTGAAGGTAGCTGAGAATGTATCGCGAACCACTGACTGGAATGGCTGCAAGGGGGGTTTCTCTAAGGAACAGTGGAATCGCATCTCGGCCTTTTGGCTAAGATCAAGTGTAGTATGGATTGGATGCTGCACTTGGTTGAGGTCATTAGGTTACATTGAAGCTTCATATGTTTCATATGAAGCAATTTTTAAAAGCTGCATCTCGGCCTTTAGGCTAAGATGCAAATGAGATCAAGTCTTGGAGGAGGAAGTGCTTTCCCTCCTCCAATCAGCTTGGCTCATGTAGATCAGGCCCAAGACAGGGTAAATGGTCGCTTGCCCTGTCTTGCCAGCCTGGACCAGAAATGTCTCAACTTGTTGAGACTCTGAATTGGACTTGATTTGATTGAATTGGAAAAGTATTTAAAAAACAGTGGAAATCCTCCCTGTGGTTCCAGACGGTAACGCTAAAAGAATCCAAAGACTAATTCACATCAGTAAGCAGTCTCACAACACCAGGTTCAAGTCCAGCAGGTTTATTTGGTATCACGAGCTTTCGGAGCGCTGCTCCCTCATCAGGTGAGTGCAGGATTTGGTTCACAAACAGGGCATATATAGACACAAACTCAATTACAAGATAATGGTTGGAATGTGAGTCTTAACAGGTAATCAACAGGTAATCTTGCGACTCGGCCAACGTTGTCTACCTCATATGCTGCAGGAAAGGATGTCCTGAGGCATGGTACATCGGTGAGACCATGCAGGCGCTACGACAACGGATGAATGGACACCGCTGGACAATCACCAGGCAAGACTGTTCCCTTCCTGTTGGGGAACACAGCGGTCATGGGCATTCGGCCTCTGATATTCGGGTAAGCATTCTCCAAGGCGGCCTTCGCGACACACGACGGCGCAGAGTCGCTGAGCAGAAACTGATAGCCACGTTCCGCACACATGAGGACGGCCTCAACCGGGATATTGGGTTCATGTCACACTATTTGTAATCCCCACAGCCTGCCTGGACCTGCAGAGTTTCACTGGCTGTCTTGTCTGGAGACAATACACATCTTTTTAGCCTGTCTTGATGCTCTCTCTACTCACGTTGTTTGTATCTTAAAGACTTGATTAGCTGTAAGTATTCACATTCCAACCATTATTCATGTAAATTGAGTCTGTGTCTTTATATGCCCTGTTTGTGAACAGAATTCCCACTCACCTAAAGAAGGGGCTTGGAGCTCCGAAAGCTTGTGTGGCTTTTGCTACCAAATAAACCTGTTGGACTTTAACATGGTGTTGTTAAACTTCTTACTGGGGGAACACTTCAGCAGTCAAGGCTGTTCAGCCTCTGATCTTCAGGTAAGCATTCTCCAAGGCAGCCTTCACGACACATGACAATGCAGAGTCGCTGAGCAGAGACTGATAGCCAAGTTCTGCACACATGAGGACGGCCTCAACCGGGATCTTGGGTTCATGTCACACTACATGTAACTCCCACGACTTGCCTGGGCTTGCAAAATCTCACTAACTGTCCTGGCTGGAGACAATTCACACCTCTTTAACCTGTTCTTAACCCTCTCTCCACTCGCATTGACTGTACCTGTAAAGACTTGATTACCTGTTGGACTTTAACCTGGTGCTGTGAGACTTCTTACCGTGCCCACCGCAGTCCAACGCCGGCATCTCCACATCCTGATTAACATCTGCAGTAAGGACCCTGAGTGTCATAGTCTAGACAAGACTAGTGTATTCTGGTTCTCCAGTTGGAATATACCTAGATGGGGAGGGGGGGATGAGGGGAGGGTTGAAAACTTGCTTGCTACTGACCTACTGGTATCTGTCTACCTGTCAGCCCATGTGTGAGTGCTGTGAGAAAAGCAGCTGGAAGTTTTTACACACGATGTTCTAGTGGTATTATTGCTAGACTATTAATCCAGGAACTCAGCTAATGTTCTGGGGACCCGGGTTCGAATCCCGCCACGGCAAGTGGTGGAATGAGAATTCAATAAAAAAAATCTGGAATTAATAATCTACTGATGACCATGAGGTTGGTGAACCCATCTGATTCGGTAATGTCCTTTAGGGAAGGAAATCTGTCGTCCTTACCTAGTCTGGCCTACATGTGACTCCAGAGCCACTGCAATGTGGTTAACTCTCAGCTGCCTTCTGAAATGGCCTAGTAAGCCACTAGGCTTACTAGGTAACTGGGGATGGGTAATAAATGCTGACCCAGCCAGCAACGCCCATGTCCCACGAATGAATAAAAAAAAACATTGAAGGTACAGTGACCGAAGGAGCACCCCTGCGAACAATCATCTTTTGTAGGAATATCGACAAACTCTCTCTCTGACTGTGGAAGTTCAACAGGTCGGCAGATATATTGCCGCTCGGAAAGGAACTGAAATCTACCAGACCCTACAGGTCAATCCTCATGGTCCCCCACCTTCCCATGGCCAATGGGAAAGCCAACAGTCACTCTGATACACAATTGGAACATAGCAAAATGTTGGAACATAATCCGATTTAAATTCTGACAGGGCTGGACAGACAGGATGCAGGGATGTTGCTTCCTCTGACTGGGGAGTCGAGAACGAGGGGCGGGATTTACAGCCTTGTTTGACCCGAGACCGGAAAATCTTGCCCGAGGTCAATGGACATTCCCATTGGCCGCCCCTCACCCGCTCCGATTCCATGGCGGGCGGGGAAGTAGAATTCCGGTGAAGGGGGTCACAGTCTCAGGATACGCCATTTAGGACAGAGATGAGGAGAAACGTTTTTGCCCAGAGTTGGTGAACCTATGGAATTCTCTACCACAGAAAGCTGTGAAGGCCAAGTCACTGAATAAATTTAAGAAGGAAATAGATAGATTTTTAGACACTAAAGGTGTCAAAGGATACAGGGAGAGCATGGGAGTATGGCATTGAGATGGAGGATCAGCCATGATCATGTTGAATGGCGGAGCAGGAGCGAAAGGTTGAATGGCCTACTCCTGCTGCTAATTTCTAGGTTTCTACATTTTTGGACTAACAGTCATCATCCTTTTTTACCCCTCTCCATCTCCAACACCTTTATAAAAAAACAAACAGAAATATTCAAAGAAAGTAAAAGAAACACTAGGGTGGGATTTTATGACCTCACTCGGGTGAGACCGGAAACTCCAGCCAGAGATCAACGGAGATTTCTGTTGTCGGACCCGCGCCGATTCCGTGGCGGGCGAGGTGGTACAGATCCGGCCACGTTGTTTGATGCCCTTGTGAATTTTCTCCAGAATTTTTGCTCGCAGAAGATTCCTGGAAATGAATCTTTAACTTCGAGAGATTCCAGAACAATTCCCGTCAGGAACTCTCCTCAAACTTGGTGAATTCAAAGCTGGGTGTAAAGGCTTGGCATTGCCAGGTGATGGAGCTCTGATATAACACAAACTGAGAGGTTAGACAATCGATGAAAATCTTAAATAAAATAAGCTAATGAACACAATGTTTTTAATTCACTCTGGGTGATAATACGCTGCCGTCCAGGTCCTCACAGCAGCTTCTCTTCATCCATCACCTCACTGACCTTCATTGATTTCTGGTCCAGCAAAGCCTCAACTTTAAAATTCTCATCCTTATTTTCAAATCCCTTCCTGGCTTCACTATCTCTGTAATCTCCTACCAGAACTCTCCGAGACCTCTGTCCATCTCTCATTCCGGCCTCTTGAGTATCTCTGATTTTTATTACTCCACTATTGGCAACCATGCCTGCAACCACCAGTTTCAACTCTGGAATTCCCTCTCAAAATCTTTCCGCCTCGCTCTCTCTCTCCTTTAAGTCCTTTCTTGTAAGGCAAACTTGTTTAACAAATTATTTCACCAGACTTAATAGCTCCTTAAGGGTGGCACGGTGGCACAGTGATTGGCACTGCTGTCTCACAGCACCAGGGACCTGGGTTCAACTCCGGCCTTGGATGACTGTGTGAAGTTTGCATGTTCTCCTTGTGTCTGTGTGGGTTTCCCCCCCGGGTGCTCCGGTTTCCCTCCACAGTCCAAAGATGTGCAGGTTAGGTGGATTAGTCATGCTAAATGTGCAGGGTTATGGGGATAGGGTGGAGGGGAGGGCATAGGTGAGATGCTCTTTCGGAGAGTTGGTGCAGACACGAAGGGTGGCACGTTGACACAGTGGTTAGCACTGCTGCCTCACAGCGCCAGGGACCTGGGTTTGATTCCGGCCTTGGGTCACTGTGTGGAGTTTGCACTTTCTCCCCGTGTCTGGATGGGTTTCCTCTGGGTGCTCTGGTTTCCTCCCACAGTCCAAAGATGTGCGGGTTAGGTGGATCGGCCATGCTAAAATTGACCTCAGTGTTAGAAGAATTAGCAGGGTAAATGTGTGGGGTTACGGGAATAGGGCCTGGATGGGATTGTGGTCAGACGCGATGGGCCGAATGGCCTCCTTCTGTACTGTTGGGATTCTATGATTCCATGACTCGATGGGCCAAATGGCCTCCTGCACTGTGGGGGTTTTGTAGCCTTCGCAAGGGTCTTAGACATTTTACTATTATGAAGGCACTATGAAAGTGTAAGTTGTTGATGGGCATCACTGGCAAGGCTCTGACTTGTTGCCCACCCATAGTGACCTTGAGGAGATAATGGCTTGTTCGGCAGGGTGAGCTGTTATGGTTGGAGAGTTAGGGGAGCTAGAGGAAAGGTGCGGTTTGAGGAGAGATTGGAGAAGTGGAGGGGTTTGGGGAAGAGTACCATGGGAGCAGGACGGAGATGATTGAAGTGCCACCAATGATGGAGAAGAAAGAAAATAAGATGCACGGTGATTGGAGTTTGGGAATCGAAAGGAAAGGCTGGCTATCTCAGACTGGGGAGGTTGTGGGTTTTGACTATGGAGGGATTTATCCATCTGGCCACATTCCATTCCCGTTATTGTATCCAGCTATATTCCTTTATAGAGCTTGCCTCGTTACAACATCCCAAGCAGCCCTCTGTCTTTGAGTACAGAAATTCTCCCTTCTATCTACCTGTTCCAAGTCCTTCACTAATTTAATTTGATCCCAAGTTACAGCAGCATCTCTGCGTTGAATTTATCTTTGCATTCCTCTATCTCAGTCAGTCTTGCCTCCCTTAACCATCTTCCTTCCTGACTGTAGCCCCTACTTAAAAGCCCATCGCAGGCCAGTCTCCCAGAGCTGTCAGCGAGAGAGAGAGAGAGACATTGACAGAGAATTGAGGTCTACCAGCAAGACCTCCCCAGGGCAGAGAAGGTTGAGCAGCTAGAACAAAGCTGTTCTAAATCATGAAAGGTTTTGACAGAATAAATAAGGAGAAACTGTTCCCACTAGCAGGACGATTTGTAACCAGAAAAGACACATGGCTTGGGTCACTGTCTGTGTGGAGTCTGCTTATTTTCCCCGTGTCTGCATGGGTTTCCTCCAGGTGCTCCGGTTTCCTCCCACACAGTCCGAAAGACATGCTGGTTAGGTGCATTGGCCATGCTAAGTTCTCCCTCAGTGTACCCGAACAGGCGCCGGAGTGTGGCGACTAGGGGATTTTCACAGTAACTTCATTGCAGTGTTAATGTAAGCCTACTTGTGACACTGATAAATAAACTTTAAACTGTAGTATAGTGAAAACTGCATTATGTATTTTGTCCACTTGAAGTTACCATACACACTTGTACCAGCAGAGGGAGTCTGCTGGGAAGAGATAATAAATAGTCCATGTTTAACAGCTTGTGCAGTTCTAATTTGAAATGTCTCTGGCCGAATTTATAACTGTTTCTGGCCCCAGAACTTCAGAGCTCGGCTCTAAGGTGACTGAGAAACAACCAGAGCCAGAGATGAAGAGGCATTTTTTCAAACTCTGTGAGTTATGATCTGGAAGGCGCTGCCTGAAGCAGATTCAATAGTAGCTTTCAAAGGAGAACTGGATAAACGCATTAAGGGGAAAGATTTGTAAGGTTTTGGGGGAAAGTGTGGGGGAGTGGGGCGTCACGGTGGCACGCTGGTTAGCACTGCTGCCTCACAGCACCAGGGGCCCCGGTTCGATTCCCAGCTTGTTTACTGTCTGTGTGGCGTCTGCACATTCTCCCCGTGTCTGCATGGGTTTCCTCCGGGTGCTCCGGTTTCTGCGTCCGAAAGACGTGCTGGTTAGGTGCATTGGCCGTGCTAAATTCTCCCTCAGTGTACCCAAACAGGCGCCGGAGTGTGGCGACTATGGGAATTTCACAGTAACTTCATTGCAGTGTTAATGTATTTGTGATGAATAAATAAACTTTAATTGGATAGCTATTTCAAAGAGCTAACACAGTCATGATGAGCTGAATGATCTGTTCTGTTTCATACCATGAGGCGAAATGCAGAGGATCCATCCCCTCCTGCTGGTTCAATAAGGGGAACTTGATGTCTTTAAAATTACGCTGTACATGATTAACATATACAGTACAAGCTTTATTTGAACAGGATGTGTTAATGTGTTTTAAATTGAATAAATCATTTGGTAAAACCGTGGACAAAGGGAGATCTCTAGACGGGATAAATTGCTGGTGTCTTCATAGCCACATGTTGTCAGTACAGAACATTTCAGTGCTGTTTCTCTCAGCTTGAGGTTTAATCAGAAGCCAGCTTGTCATCAGAGCTCAAGAAGCCGGGCTCAGTGCCCTTTATTTTTATTCAATGGGACACAGTAACCTTAAAAAGTGCGCAATAATTGGAAACCGCTCCAAGGGGATCTCGGTAGAGTATTGCATTAGACCAGAGCCTGCAGTCCCCCCCAGATAATAACAGATATTTCTATCTGTTCAGCTGGAATGTGAGAGTCCTTAACTGCAGCAAATGTTAAATAGGCTCAGAATGTAATCTTCAGTCAGGCATTCTTTATGAGCTTGACATAAAGGTCACGCTGAATCATTCCGACCACAATTGCGTCTGTGGTTAAAAATCTAACATCACTGAGAAGGGAGGTGGCGTGGTGTTGCTGGACAAATCTGTATCTCCCCGGAGAAGGTAACAAGACTTGCATTTCTATCATGTCTTTCACAACCTCAGGATGTTCCAACTGTGCCTTAGAGCGAATGCAGTAACTCTGAAGTGCAGTCACTGTTGGAATCTGGGAAAGCTGGCAACAAATGTGTAGGTTAGAGGGATTAGTGGGTAAATATGTAGGGATATGGGGGTAGGGCCTGGGTGGGATTGTGGTCGGTGCAGACTCGATGGGCCGAATGGCCTCTTTCTGTGCTGTAGGGTTTCTAAGATTTCTAAGAAATCTGTGCACAGCAAGATCCCACAAGAGCAGTGTGACAAGGACCAGCTAATCTGTTTTCTGTCAGGTTAGTTCATGGGTAAATATTGGTCAAGACACTGGGAGAACTCCCCCGTTATTCTCAAATGTAGTTCCATGAGATTTTTACGTGCATCTGACAGAGCCTCCAACAATGCAGCACTGCCTCAGCACTGACCCTCTGACAGTGCGGCACTCCCTCAGTGCTGACCTTCAGACAGTGCGGCACTCCCTCAGTACTGACCCTCTGACAGTGTGGCACTCCCTCAGTACTGACCCTCTGACAGTGTGGCACTCCCTCAGTACTGACCCTCTGACAGTGTGGCACTCCCTCAGTACTGACCCTCTGACAGTGCGGCACTCCCTCAGTACTGACCCTGTGACAGTACAGCACTCCCTCAGTGCTAACCCTCTAAGAGTGCAGCACTCCCTCAGTACTGACCCTTTGACAATGCAGCACTCTCTCAGTATTGACCCTCTGACAGTGCGGCACTCCCTCAGTACTGACCCTCTGACAATGCAGCACTCCCTCAGTACTGACACTGCGACAGTGTGGCACTCCCTCAGTACTGACCCTCTGACAGTGCGGCACTCCCTCAGTACTGACCCTCTGACAGTGCAGCACTCCCTCAGTGCTAACCCTCTAACAGTGCAGCACTCCCTCAGTACTGACCCTTTGACAATGCAGCACTCTCTCAGTATTGACCCTCTGACAGTGCGGCACTCCCTCAGTACTGACCCTCTGACAATGCAGCACTCCCTCAGTACTGACACTGCGACAGTGTGGCACTCCCTCAGTACTGACCCTCTGACAGTGCGGCACTCCCTCAGTACTGACCCTCTGACAGTGCAGCACTCCCTCAGTGCTAACCCTCTAACAGTGCAGCACTCCCTCAGCACTGACCCTTTGACAATGCAGCACTCTCTCAGTACTGACCCTCTGACAGTGCGGCACTCCCTCAGTACTGACCCTCTGACAATGCAGCACTCCCTCAGTACTGACCCTGCGACAGTGTGGCACTCCCTCAGTACTGACCCTCTGACAGTGCGGCACTCCCTCAGTACTGACCCTCTGACAATGCAGCACTCCCTCAGTACTGACCCTGCAACAGTGTGGCACTCCCTCAGTACTGACCCTCTGACAGTGCGGCACTCCCTCAGTACTGACCCTCTGACAATGCAGCACTCCCTCAGTACTGACCCTCTGACAGTGCGGCACTCCCTCAGTACTGACCCTCTGACAATGCAGCACTCCCTCAGTACTGACCTTCTGATAGTGCGGCACTCCCTCAGTACTGACCCTCTGACAGTGCGGCACTCCCTCAGTACTGACCCTCTGACAATGCAGCACTCCCTCAGTACTGACCCTGCGACAGTGTGGCACTCCCTCAGTACTGACCCTCTGACAGTGCCGCACTCCCTCAGTACTGACCTTCTGATAGTGCGGCACTCCCTCAGTACTGACCCTCTGACAATGCAGCACTCGCTCAGTACTGACCCTCTCACAGTGCAGCACTCCCTCAGCACTGACTCTCTGACAGTGCGGCACTCCTTCAGAACTGACCCTGCAACAGTGCAGCACTCCCTCAGTACTGACCCACTGACAGTGCAGCACTCCCTCAATACTGACCCTCTGACAATGCAGCACTCCCTCAGCACTGACCCTCTGACAGTGCAACACTCCCTCAGCACTGACCCTCTGACAGTGCAGCACTCCCTCAGTACTGACCCTCTCACAGTGCAACACTCCCTTAGTACTGACCCTTTGACAATGCAGCACTCCCTCAGTACTGACCCTTTGACAATGCAGCACTCCCTCAGTACTGACCCTGCGACAGTGTGGCACTCCCTCAGTACTGACCCTCTGATAGTGCGGCACTCCCTCAGTACTGGCCCTCTGACAGTGCGGCGCTCCCTCAGTACTGACCCTCTCACAGTGCGGTGCTCCCTCAGTACTGACCCTCTGACAGTGCTGCACTCCCTCAGTACTGACCCTCTGACAGTGCGGTGCTCCCTCAGTACTGACCCCCTGACAGTGCTGCACTCCCTCAGTACTGACCCTCTGACAGTGCGGCACTCCCTCAGTACTGACCCTCTGACAATGCAGCACTCCCTCAGTACTGACCCTGCGACAGTGTGGCACTCCCTCAGTACTGACCCTCTGACAGTGCCGCACTCCCTCAGTACTGACCTTCTGATAGTGCGGCACTCCCTCAGTACTGACCCTCTGACAATGCAGCACTCGCTCAGTACTGACCCTCTCACAGTGCAGCACTCCCTCAGCACTGACTCTCTGACAGTGCGGCACTCCTTCAGAACTGACCCTGCAACAGTGCAGCACTCCCTCAGTACTGACCCACTGACAGTGCAGCACTCCCTCAATACTGACCCTCTGACAATGCAGCACTCCCTCAGCACTGACCCTCTGACAGTGCAACACTCCCTCAGCACTGACCCTCTGACAGTGCAGCACTCCCTCAGTACTGACCCTCTCACAGTGCAACACTCCCTTAGTACTGACCCTTTGACAATGCAGCACTCCCTCAGTACTGACCCTTTGACAATGCAGCACTCCCTCAGTACTGACCCTGCGACAGTGTGGCACTCCCTCAGTACTGACCCTCTGATAGTGCGGCACTCCCTCAGTACTGGCCCTCTGACAGTGCGGCGCTCCCTCAGTACTGACCCTCTCACAGTGCGGTGCTCCCTCAGTACTGACCCTCTGACAGTGCTGCACTCCCTCAGTACTGACCCTCTGACAGTGCGGTGCTCCCTCAGTACTGACCCCCTGACAGTGCTGCACTCCCTCAGTACTGACCCTCTGACAGTGCAGCACTCCCTCAGTACTGACCCTCGGAGAGTGTGGCACTCCCTCAGTTCTGACCCTCTGTACTGCAATGGAGAGTCAATATTTGTGCTCAAGTCTCTGGAGATACACTGGAACCAACCTTTTGAGTCAGATGCCAAAGTCTACCCCCTGAGCCACAGCTGACACTTATGGGATAGGCTGAAAAGGAATCGTAGAATCATAGAATCCCTACACTGCAGAAAGAGGTTATTCAGCCCATCGAGTCTGCACCGACCACAATCCCACCCAGGCCCTATTCCCGTAACCCCACATATTTACCCCGCTAATCCCCCTTACATTAGGGTCAATTGAACATAGCCAATCAACCTAACCCACACATCTTTTGACTGTGGGAGGAAACCGGAGCACCCGGAGGAAACCCACACAGGCATGGGGAGAACATATGGACTCTGCACAGGCAGTGACCCGAGGCCGGGGATTGAACTGGGTCCCTGGCGCTGTGAGGCAGCAGTGCTAACCACCGTGCCGCCCAGAGCCTGACATTTACAAGTGTCAGAAGAATCTGATTGAATTGGGGAATTGAGAATGAAGTGGATGAACGCTGCCACTGTTCCTGGGATCCAGTACAAGCTGAAATAAGTTTCTGATTGCCCCATTGGTGTTGCCCCAATTGTCTGCCGTAACCTCGACAGTCATTCCCGAGGAGCTGCGTGAATGGCATCTTCGGCTGTTTCTTCTGATTTGTTGTTGGCCTTCTTCAGATTAATAATTAGGTGAAGAAAAACCATTGTCATCGGTCCCAGACACAAACTCTGTTCCCTCGTTATTGGGTCCATCCCTCTCCCCGGTCACTGTCTCAGCTTGAACCAAATCACTTCCAATTTCGGGAGGCTTGCCTGACCCTAACGTGTGTTTTTCTTATTAGCTCAGAGGCTGTGGGTGTCGCTGGCTGGGCCAGCATTTATTGCCCATCCACAACTGCCCTCCATTTCAGAGGGCATTTGAGAGTCAGCCACATTGCTGTGGGTCTGGAGTCACATGTCGGCCAGACCGGGTAAGGACAGATTTCTTCCTTAAATTACATTAGAGAACCAGGTGGGTTTTTATGACAATCATCAATGGTTTCATGGTTGGGCTTTTTGATTGGGGCTTTCCAGCTGCACTCGCCCCAAGACTGGAAAATCCCGCTTGACGTCAATGGACCTTTGCATGGTCCTGTCCCGCCCGCGATGATTCCCACGGCGGGCAGGATGATAAAATTCCACCCTTTGTTTATTGAATTCAAATTTAAACATCTGCTGTGGTGGGATTTGAACGCAGGGTCCCCGATTGTTCTCTGGATTACTAGTCCAGTGACAATACCACTGCACCACTGTCTTCCACCTCACTATCCTCTCCATAACCAAGGCCTATTCCCATTCTGTAATACGATGTCTTCACCCCTGCCTCTGCACTACCTCTGTGTCAAATCTGTCATGGATTCTCCAGCTCCCCCCGCGCCCCCCCACCCACCACCCCCCCCACCCCCACCCCCCCCCCCCCCCCACCCCCTCCCCCCCCCACGCCCCCCCACCCCCACCCCCCCCCCCCCCCCCCCCACCTCCAGCAGCCTCCCATTGGATTTTCCGGTTCCGCCAATGTCTTTGGGGTTTTGCGTGTCCCACATCTGTCACTGGCGGAGAATTTGCCGCAGGAGAGGGATCCCATTGGTGGGACCGGAAGATCGGGAAGAGTTGGAAAAGTTTGGGCAGTGTATTAGTGCTGGGCACAATACTGGTCTCCATATTATTAAAAAAGAAGATCAAAGCATCAGATAGGATTCAGGAAAACGATTTACCAGAATGATAAAAAACTGAGAGATTACAGCCACCATGAAGGATTCGACATGCTGGTGTTGGCTTTGTTATGAAAGAGAAGGTTGATGGGGGTGAGCAGATGAAGGTCTGTAAAGTCGGAAGGAGTTTAGGGTAAATGTAGAGAAGATGCTTCCATTCATGAGGAAGGCCAGATAAAGGGGCCATAAATGTTAAATAGCCATGCTGTGGAGATCCGGCGTTGGACTGGGGTAGGCACGGCAAGTATCTCTTTAACCTGTACTTAACCCTCTCTCCATTCGCATTGTCTGTACCTGTAAAGACTTGATTACCTGTTAAGACTCGCAATCCAATCATTATCTTGTAATTGAGTTTGTGCCCTGTTTGTCAACCAAATCCTGCACTCACCTGATGAAGGGACAACGCTCCCAAAGCTCGTGCTACCGAATAAACCTGTTGGACTTTAACCCGGTGTTGTGAGACTTCTGAAATGTAAAATAGCCAGCAATAAATCTAATAGGGAGGTACAAGAAAAGATCTTTGCCCAGAGAATGGTGAGGATGTGGACCTTGTTACCACAGGGACTTACTGAGGTAAAAGGTAAATGGTGCTGCTGCATTTGGGGGGATCTGGATAAACACATGAGGGAGAAAGGAATAGAAGGATACTTTGATAGGATGAGATGAAGTAGAGTTGGAGGAGGTTTGTGTGAAGCACAGCCCGGTTGGATCTGCTTGACTGTTTGTGTAAATTCGATAGAGTTTGAACTCGGAGCATTTTTTTCAAGAAGGAAAATCCTTTGGCTCAGGAAAACATTCCAAGTCTCCCTGTCTTCTGTAACATGAAGGCATTTTCCATTCGTTGTCCTCCAACATGAAATGGCCTAGTGGTATAATCGCAAGACTATTAACCCAGAAACACAAGCTAATGTTCTGGGGACCCAGGTTCAAATCCCACCACGGCAGCTGGTGGAATTTGGATTCAATAAAAAATATCTGGAATTAAGAATCTACTGATGACCGTGAAACCATTGTCGATTGTCGGAAAAACCATTTGGTTTAGGGAAGGAAATCTGCCGTCCTTACCTGGTCTGGCCTCCATGTGGCTCCAGAGCCTCAGCAATGTGGTTGACTCTCAACTGCCTTCCAAAGGCACCTAAGGATGGGCAATAAATGCTGGCCAGCCAGTGACGCCCATGTCCCAAAAATGAAATAACAAAAAGCCTCCTGTTTGTCTCAAAGATTCTCAAACCCCCGAGTGATAGAACTTTATCTGAATACACCATTTCGAAGCCAATCTGAAACATGCTGCTCTGTGCTGGACCATCTACTCCGCACATTCAGTCAACATGGGGATGTAGGGCCCAGACACATATTGTGTTCCATGCAAATTGTCTCTGATCATCCCGTGAGCTCAGCCTGCAGCTGTCTGCGTACTCTGTCCATGCCAGCATGTGGTTGAAACCTACAATTGGCCACTTTCTGGAAATATTTCTCTGCCCTCACGATGTGCAGCTGATTCCCCGTGCCCTCTCTCAATGTCAGACTAAATCCATGGGCAGAATCTTGTGGAGGCAACGGGAGCCAATCTTGTCCGCTTCCTGGAGAGTTCCTGCACTGTCGCCTAGGGAAGGCCCTCAGCATCTTGTCCCACTCAGGCATTAAACAGGCCAGCTTTGGGCCATGCCTGGGGTCAAGGACCCGGGTGCGCTGAAGTCCCGCTTGCCAAGGACTGTTGGCCAATTAGAGTCAGGCAGTCCCTCTGTACTCAGCAGCGCCATCAGGGAGCTGGTGGCTGCTGCTGGTACGACACCCCCTGAAGCCCTGAGGCGGGTCCCAGGCACAAGGAAGAGCAATAGTGGGAAGGGGGTTGCAGGGTGGGGGGAGGGGCAGCAAGGGCAGGGGGTGGCTCTTAGCATGCTCCACCCATCCCACTGCCCCCCACCAACCTTCCCAATGTTGCGTCCCTCAAAAGGGAACCCACCGGCAAGAACCCACCCCCAACCCCCCACCTCCACCAGGTTTTGCTTGTCGTGCTTCCCGCACAAAGAACCCATCACTGGGGGAATACCAGCAACAGTGGGCATCCTTTAAGTGGATGCTATTTGCTCCTGTAAGGGCTGCAGTTGGCAGCAGGACAAGGGGACTCTCTCCTGGCTTTCCCCTGACCGATTTAATTGGGGTGGAAGGAGAAACCTGGCAGGGCCTCCCACCACCAGCCCCTGCCTTGATTCAATGCCCTCTTCCACCAAGCCTGCCATGGGAGAGGACATTAGATTCCGCACCAGCATGTCGAATCCTTCATGGTGGCTGTAATCTCTCAGTTCTTTATCAGTCTGGTAAATCTTTTTTCTGAATCCTACCTGATGCTTTGATCTTCTTTTTTAATAATATGCAGACCAGTATTGTGCCCAGCACTAATACACTGGGCATGAATTACCACTCACTTTTTGACTTTGCTCAGTGGTCATATTTCTGAGTTAAATGTATCCACTGACCAATACCATTAAAAATAGATTATCCAGTCATTCAGCTCAGTGTTGTTTATGGGATCTTGCTGTGCAGTGCCTACATTACAACACTTTGAAAGTATTTCATTGGCTGTAAAGTGCTTTGAGAACGAGACTTTTAAAAGCCCTGGCCACCACTCACCTTTCAGTGTCTTGTGACGTGCCCATGTTAGAACCATAGAACCATAGAACATTACAGCACAAAAACAGGCCTTTTGGCCCTTCTTGCCTGTGCCGAACCATTTTTGTGCCTAGTTCCACTGACCTGCACCTGGACCATATCCTTCCACACCCCTCTCATCCATGTACCTGCCCAAGTTTTTCTTAAATGTTAAAAGTGAGCCCGCATTCACCACCTCATCTGGCAGCTCATTCCACACTCCCACCACTCTCTGTGTGAAGAAGCCCCCCCTAATATTCCCTTTAAACTTTTCCCCCTTTCACCCTTAACCCATGTCCTCTAGTTTTTTTCTCCCCGAGCCTCAGTGGAAAAAGCCTGCTTGCATTCACTCTATCTATACCCATCATAATTTTATACACCTCTCTCAAATCTCCCCTCATTCTTCTACGCTCCAGGGAATAAAGTCCTAACCTATTCAACCTTTCCCTGTAACTCAGTTTCTCAAGTCCCGGCAACATCCTTGTAAACCTTCTCTGCACTCTTTCAACCTTATTAATATCCTTCCTGTAATTAGGTGACCATGTTAATGATCAAGTTCATGCCTTGATGAGACGGGGTCGAGTACCCTGGCATTTGAGCTTAGCAGCAAAAGGCAGCTTAGCAGCAGGCACTGTGATGCCAAGTTTCTTCAGTGTAAACAACATACCTGGACAAAGCTGTTATCTTGATAACAGCCCAGGCGGCACAGTGGTTAGCACTGCTGCCTCACAGCGCCAGGGACCCAGGTTCGATTCCCAGTGTAGGGTCCATTCATTCCTCAGAATAGACGGAGACAGCACTGATACACTGAATTTCTTTTATTGAGCAGGATTTAAAATTAACACATTGCAGAAAGTGAAAAAGACTGAAGAGAGAGAGAGAGGTACTGGCAAAAGCCAGAATTGTACTGGTCTCGAAAACAGACTTGACACAAACCTTCAAAACATACGGCTGAATACAGAACTATAAGTTTTCCGTTATCTTGTATTGAGATTGTTTGGTACGCGCTGTCTCTAACTTTCAAAAACAATTTGCAGCCGTGGCCGGGAAAAGCTTTGTTTTGGCCTATGAGAAAGCCTGTTTCCACTAGAATTGTAATTTCAAAGAATGCAGTCAATTTTTCTAGCTAATCCCAGCATGCCTGCTGAGTTTATAATGTGGTCAAGTTAGCTTTAAAAGCTTAGCATTTAAATGTAATTTCATTGGCAGGAATATTTTAAAATGAAGTCTTTGCTTAAATGAAGCAAACAGACTAAGCATACATCGGATCCCTCACCTGGCTTGGGTCACTGTCTGCACGGTGTCTGCGTGGGTTTCCTCCGGGTGCTCTGGCTTCCTCCCATAGTCCGAAAGACGTGCTGGTTAGGGTGCATTGGCCGTGCTAAATTCTCCCTCAGTGTACCCGAACAGGCGCCAGAGTGTGGCAAGCAGGGGATTTTCACAGTAACTTCATTGCTGTGTTAATGTCAGCCCAGTTGTGACTCTAACAAATAAACTTTAAAAGGCTGTGATAATAACCCCTGCTGAAGTGTTTGAACATTGCGAAGTGGGCAGGGAGGGACTTGGGCTAATAGTCTGATGCTCTCTGTCCAATTGATTTGATTAATTGCGACACTCCAGAACCTTCTTGGTAACTTACATCCTTCCGGACTGCAATGGCGCCAGCCAGTGAGAGCGCCAGCGAGGAAGCCACTTTACTCTCCCAGCTGCTTTTTGATCAAGCAGAGAACATGACTCATTCAAAGAGTTTTATTTTAACTCAGTGCAAAGGACAGGAGAGCTGAGGTGAGGCTGGTTTATTCATTTAAAGGTTACTTGTTAAAGTTGAATTGGAGAAGCGAGGACAGTCAGACTGTGAGCCTGTCTGAGGCCACAACATCATTGTTTCCCTGTGAAGTGGCTCCTCTTGAATCTGGGACTTCAATAAGTGGATCAAATCCTGTTGCTGCCAACAGTTTATTGACAAAACAATTCATTATACTGAAGCTACACAAACAGGACGATACAAATATAGGATCAGGAAGGTGTTGTTCAACCCTCGATCTTGTTTCAGCATTCAGTTAGATCAGGTTGATCAGTGCTACTCCTTTATTTATCAACCTTTGTTCCATAATCATTCACACCCTGACCTGTGCCAGTTCCCAGTCCCCCTCTTCTGCTCTTTCCCTGAACTGCAACTTCTTCCTTTTAATATCGATTTGATTCCCTTTTGAAAGTTACTCCTGACTCTGCTTCCACCACCCTTTCAGG
Source organism: Mustelus asterias (assembly GCF_964213995.1). NCBI lineage: Eukaryota > Metazoa > Chordata > Chondrichthyes > Carcharhiniformes > Triakidae > Mustelus > Mustelus asterias. Next base: position 634 of record NW_027594339.1, on the reverse strand, counting down.
CTGCACCTTCCAGATCACAACTCATAGATCCATAGAATCCCTACAGTGAAGAAGAGGCCATTCAGCCCGTTGAGTCTGCACCAACTCTCTGACAGAGTATCGTACTTGGATTCTCTCCACTACCCTATCCTTATAACCGCACACATTTAGCATGGCTAATCCATCTAACCTCCAGGTCTTTGGACTCTAAGGGGCAATTTAGCATGGTCAATCCGCCTAACCTGCACATCTTTGGACATGAAGGGGCAATTTAGCATGGTGAATCCACCTAACCTAAACATCATTGGACACTAAGGGGCAATTTAGCATGGTCAATTCACCCAACCTACACATCTTTGGACACTAAGGGGCAATTTAGCATGGCTAATCCACCTAACCTACACATCTTTGGACACTAAGGGGCAACTTAGCATGGTCAATCCATCTAACCTACACATCATTGGACACTAAGGGGCAATTTAGCATGGCCAATCCACTTAACGTACACATCTCTGGACATTAAGGGACAATTTAGCAAGACCAATCCACCTAACCTAACTTGCTCAACAAATTCCTCCTCATCTCCCTTCTTTTGTCAATTATCTTAAATCAGTATCTTCTGCTTACTGAAATAGTTCCTCCTTATTCACTCTCT
>NW_027594338.1:7500-18953 GCF_964213995.1 Mustelus asterias | reverse complement strand
AGGTGGATTGGCCCGTGCTAAATTTGATTTGATTTATTATTGTCACATGTATTAGCACACAGTGAAAAGTATTGTTTCTTGCGCGCTATGCAGATAAAGCATACCGTTCATAGAGAAGGGAACAAGAGAGTGCAGAATGTAGTGTTACAGTCATAGCTAGGGTGTAGAGAAAGATCAAATTAATGTGAGGTAGGTCCATTCAAAAGTCTGACAGCAGCAGGGAAGAAGCTGTTCTTGAGTCGGTTGGTATGTTACCTCAGACTTTTGTATATTTTTCCCGACGGAAGGAGGTGGAAGAGAGAATGTCCGGGGTGCGTGGGGTCCTTAATTATGCCGGCTGCTTTGCTGAGGCAGCGGGAAGTGTAGACAGGGTCAATGGATGGGAGGCTGGTTTGCGTGATGGACTGGGCTTCATTTACGATCGTTTGTAGTTTCTTGCGGTCTTGGACAGAACAAGAGCCATACCAGGGTGTGATACATCTGGAACGAATGCTTTCTATGGTTTTGCCCCTTAGTGTCCAAAGATATGCATTGGGTGAATTGACCATACTAAATTGCCCCTTTGTGTTCAAAGATGTGTAGGTTAGAGCTATTGGCCATGCTAAATTGCCCCTTAGTGTCCAAAGATGTGTGGGTTAAGTGGATTGGCGATGCTAAATTGCCCCTTAGTGTCCAAAGATGTGTGGGTTAGGTGGATTGGCCATGCTAAATTGCCCCTTAGTGTCCAAAGATGTGGCGTTTAGGTGGATTGGCCATGCTAAATTGCCCCTTAGTGTCCAAAGATGTGGCATTTAGGTGGATTGGCCTTGCTAATTTGCTCCTTCGTGTTCAAAGATGTGCGGGTTAGGTGATTAGTGGGATAATTAAGTGGGGTTACGGGCATAGGGCATGGGTAAGATGCTCTGCTGGACAGTTGGCAGTCAATGGGCTGAATGGCCTGCTTCTGCAGTGTAGGGATTCAATGAGATTCCACAGAATGCTATCGCACTCATAGAAATCATAGAAACCTTACAGTGCAGAAGGAGGCCATTCGGCCCATCGAGTCTGCACCGACCACAATCCCACCCAGGCCCTACCCCCACATATTTTACCCGCTAATCCCTCTAACCTACGCATCTCAGGACTCTAAGGGGCAATTTTTAACCTGGCCAATCAACCTAACCCGCACATCTTTGGACTGTGGGAGGAAACCCACGCAGACACGAGGAGAATGTGCAAACTCCACACAGACAGTGACCCGAGCCGGGAATCAAACCCGGGACCCTGGAGCTGTGAAGCAGCAGTGCTAACCCACTGTGCTACCGTGCCGCCCCTGGACAAGACCATTCAGCCCAGCATGCCTGTGCCGGCTCTTGGTCAGAAGTATCCAATTAGCCTCCCCCCCCCCTGCAACCCCGCCTCACTCTCCCCCGTAGATCTTTTCCCCCTTGTTTCCCTCCCCCTTTTGAAAGTTCCTCTTGAATCTGCTTCCAGCACCCTTTCAGACAGCGACTTTCAGCTCCCAACAATTCACTGCGTAAATAAAAATCTCTCACCTCCCTGTCTCATTGGGGAATCCCACCGAGGTCAACGGACCTTTGCATTTGGCGCCCCCCCCCCCACCCCCTGCCACCCCCGCTACGATTCCTATGGCGGGTGGGATGGCAAAATTCTGCCCATAGAATCAGAGAGCAATACAAGCACGGGCACAGACCCTTCGGCCCAACCGATCCATGCCGACCATGGTGCCCTCCCAGATAGACACAATTGCCCGCATTTGGCCCATATCCCTTTAATATATGGGCCAAATGATATATGGATTACTGATGCACTATCAATCAAGCAAAGACTAGTTTGTATGCAAGAACAAATAGGCTTTTATCAGCAAATGACTTGGGGCACACCCATGCCGATGAACTGGTCCAGACTGAGGCAGGGGGTGGGGAGCAGTCGCCTTTATACCTGGACCAGGGAGGGGGGAGGAGTCCCAGGCAGGGCCGGCAGGGGCGTGTCCAGGCATGTCACACACACACACACACACTCACACAGGCAATGAGCTAACAGTGGTTTACCACAATTGCCAGATTAAATCTAAGATAATTTGGACAAAGTGTGTGAGAAATCTTTTGACACGGAGGGTTAAGAGATTGAGGAATTCACTGCTGGACTTTTCAATTTGAGTCGAGGCTGCTTTTGGGTTCGGGCTTTGGGGTCAGACAGAGAGAGGGCATGTCCCCTTTTCTTCAAGTTCTGTCACTTTTCTTTTGGCTCACGTCCAACCCTTGTTGCCCCCTGTGCCTTGCCCTTATCTTGTGGCCTTCTTGTCTCCTGCGCCTTTTCCTTTTTTACATATTATTACTACTCCTGTTAGTTTTTTCTTGGGCGGGTTGATGAATTGGGGGGTACACTCATGTGGTGGAGGGGGGGGGGGGGGTGGTGGGGGAAGGGGTGGAGTGAAAGGAAAACAGGGTGATGGTCTGGTTCTGCCATGTTTTAGGTGGTTAGGGAGAGGTCATAGAAAGATCATAGAAACCCTACAGTGCAGAAGGAGGCCATTCGGCCCATCGAGTCTGCACCGACCACAATCCCACCCAGGCCCTACCCCCACATATTTACCCCGCTAATCCCTCTAACCTACGCATCCCAGGACTCGAAGGGGCAATTTTTAATCTGGCCAATCAACCTAACCCGCACATCTTTGGACTGTGGGAGGAAACCGGAGCACCCGGAGGAAACCCACGCAGACACGAGGAGAATGTGCAAACTCCACACAGACAGTGACCCGAGCCGGGAATCGAACCCGGGACGCTGGAGCTGTGAAGCAGCAGTGCTAACCACTGTGCTACCGTGCTTATTAGGACTATTAGGGCTGTGCCAATATTTAAGAGAGGCAGTGGCCTAGTTGCATTATCGCTGGATTATTAATCCAGAAACTCAGCTAATGTTCTGGGGGACCCGGGTTCGAATCCCGCCACGGCAGATGGTGGAATTTGAATTCAATAAAAAAAATCTGGAATTAAGAATCTACTGATGACCATGAAACCATTGTCGGAAAAACCCATCTGGTTCACTAATGTCCCTTTGGGGAAGGAAATCTGCCGTCCTTACCCGGTCTGGCCTACATGTGACTCCAGAGCAATGTGGTTGACTCTCAACTGCCCTCTGAAATGGCCGAGAGAGACACTCAGTTCAAGGGCAACTCAAGATGGGCAATAAATGCCGGCCCAGACAGTGATACCCACATTCCACGAATGAATTTTAAAAATTATGCATTTGTGAGGAGCTCAACGAATGTCATGGCCTGGGGAGGAAGGTGGGAGAGGGCAGGCAGGAAGTCACCTGACCCGCTGTTACCTCATGGGGTCAAAGGTCCTGCTGCCATATTTAAAGGCACCTGGACACACATTCACTCGTTGCGGGTCGGGAGCTCCACGTTACTCCTCCAGAGTCCTTGGGCAGGATTTTACGGCCTTGTTCATCCCGAGACTGTCAAGTCCCACCCGAGGTCAACAGACCTTCCCATTGTCCGCCCCTCGCCCGCTCCGATTCCCATTGTGGACGGGGCGGTAAAATTCCGGCACTCGTGGCCGCGGCGGGTACTGGAGAAGCTGATAGGTGTGAGCAATCACATCCCGGGACATCCGAGGGAACCTCCGGCATTGCCTCTCGCTCGTCTCTAGATAAGAGCAACGCCTGCGATACGCCCACGCTTGCCGTTACTGTGTTCCGTCCTTGCCAACCTCGCGACCTTAAAAAGAACCCGCTGTCACTGGCTGGTCAAGGCCTCGCTCCTCCTGGCCTCACTACTATCAGTGACGGGCATCCCTTCTGCCCATCTGGATGCGGAGCCGTTGCCAAGGCAGGGTTGCTTGGCAACCTGTATCATCGACACCTCGGTGGACATGTGAACGAATGGAAGTGACGCATTCAGTGAGCTTGTCCTTTAACAGCTTTCCCTCCATCTCAAAACCAGCAGGCAAGTTAGGCCTTCAGCTGGCCTCTGTCTAGACCCAACCCCTTCCAACTAAAGGACATCCTGAAGGTTCAGACATGAGTCTTCCTCTCGTTTGGAGACATTGCTCAGGGTGGTGAGAGTCAGGTGCAAGATACCTCATGCCGACACTTTTCCACTTGTCTCCACAACCCCTGAGATTCTATAGAGACACTCTTGTCTTGGGCGGCATGGTGGCACAGTGGTTAGCACTACTGCCTCACAGCGCCAGGGACTCGGGTTCAATTCGAGCCTCGGGTCATTGTCTGTGAGGAGTTTGCACATTCTTCCCGTGTCTGCGTGGGTTTCCTCCAGGTGCTCCAGTTTCCTCCCACAGTCCAAAGATGTGTAGGTTAGGTGGATTGGCCATGGTAAATTGCCCCTTAGTGTCAGGGGGATTAGCAGGGTAAATGTGTGGGGTTACGGGAATAGGGCCTGGGTGGGATTGTGGTCGGTGCAGACTTGATGGGCCGAATGGCCTCCTTCTGCATTGTACGATTCTATGATTCTAATATAGAAAGACTAACCATGTGATCCCTTGTCCCTATGAATGTTGATGTAGAGATGCCAAAGTTGGACTGGGATGGGCACAGTAAGAAGTCTCACAACACCAGGTTAAAGCCCAACAGGTTTATTTGGTATCACGAGCTTTCGGAGCGCTGCTCCTTCATTACCTTTAGTTGGCCACTTGTGCTGACTTTAAACTCCACCCACTTGAAAAGGCCCCCTTTTCCCACCTTGAGCAGTCCCACCGACTGACTACATTGTCAATGTCAGTTTGGGAAAATGGCCACCTTGTCCCACCACCTACTACCCTTCGCCTGTCACCCAACAACTCACCTCCTCCCCACCGTATCACCACAGACCCACCCAATATCACCATTCCTCTCCCTTCTTGTCACTCTTCAAGATTCCTCCTCCCCTCCCCCCCCCCTTAACCTATCATGATCCACCTCCACACGCCTCCCTTCCCCTCAGAGTCGACACCCATTATGGACCCCACCCCCTTCCCGTTACCCCAGCCACCTGTCTTAATCCCCCATGAGCCCATCGCTCACCCCATCCTCACCGTGGACCTGCTCCCTCTGCCGCATCCTCCCCATGAGCCCATCGCTCACCCCATCCTCACCGTGGACCTGCTCCCTCTGCCGCATCCCCCCATGAGCCCATCGCTCACCCCATCCTCACCGCGGACCTGCTCCCTCTGCCGCATCCCCCCATGAGCCCATCGCTCACCCCATCCTCACCGTGGACCTGCTCCCTCTGCCGCATCCCCCCATGAGCCCATCGCCCACCCCATCCTCACCGTGGACCTGCTCCCTCTGCCGCATCCTCCCCATGAGCCCATCGCTCACCCCATCCTCACCGTGGACCTGCTCCCTCTACCGCATCCCCCCAACCTCCCCCACCCCGCCCCCCGACGGTGACTGGCCCCTAACAATCTACTGATGACCGTGAAACCATTGTCGACTGTCGGAAAAACCCATCTGGTTCACTAATGTCCTTTAGGGAAGGAAATCTGCTGTTCTAACCCGGTCTGGCCTACATGTGACTCCAGAGCCACAGCAATGTGGTTGACTCTCAACTGCCCTCCAAAGGCAACTAGGGATGGGCTATAAATGCTGGCCCAGCCAGCGACGCCCATGTCCCACGAATGATTAATAAAACAATCCCATCGCCGCTGTTTCGAACATAAATGGGGCAGTTGTGTGGCATGGTGGCACAGTGGTTAGCACTGCTGCCTCACAGCGCCAGGGACCCGGGTTCAATTCTGGCCTCAGGCCACTATCTGTGTGGAGTTTGCACTTTCTCCCCGTGTCTGCGTGGGTTTCCTCCGGATGCTCCGGGTTCCTTCCCACACTCCAAAGGTTATTGGCCATGATAAATTGCCTCATAGTGTCCAATGTTGTGTAGGTTAGGTGGATTGGCGAGTCCCCCTAGTGTCAGGGGGACTCGCTAGGGTAAATGTGTGGGGTTACGGGAATAAGAGGAATAGAGCTTGGGTGGGGTTGTGGTCAGTACAAACTCGATGGGCCAAATGGTCTTCTGTACTGTAGGGATTCTCTGATTCTATGAGATTCTATGATTGTCCTCAGTGTCCTGGTCAATATTCATCCTTCATTCAGCATCTCACACAGACAGACATGCACAGATCATTTGGTCATTATCTTGGTGCTGTCTGTGGGAGCTTGCTGTGCACAAAATGGCTGCCGGGGTTTCCTGCATCACAATTGGGCCGACACTCAAAAGAAAAGTATTTTGTTGGCTGTCAGGCGCTTTGCGAGGTTGTGAAAGATGTTGTTTTAAAGTTTATTTATTGGTGTCACAAGTAGGCTTACATTAACATTGCAATTAAGTGACTGTGAAAATCCCCCAATCGCCACACTCCGGCGCCTGTTCAGGTACACTGGGGGAGAATTTAGCATGGCCAATGCACGTAACCAGCGCATTTTGGACTGTGGGAGGAAACCGGAGCACCCGGAGGAAACCCACGCAGACACGGGGAGAATGTGCAAACTCCACACAGACAGTGACCCAAGCCATGACTCAAACCCGGGGTCTCTGGCGCTGGGAGGCAGCAGTGCTAACCACTGTGCCACCGCGCTGCCCCTGAATTATTGTATAAATTCCTGTTCGTACTCTGGTCTGGGTCTCACAGACTGCGGTCCACAGATACTGGCTTTACAGATGGTGTTTATCTCTGATTGTTAAATATCTGGGTCTCAGAGGTAGGCTCACAGCCCCTGGCACTGAATGAACAGATCCTCTGTCTGAACACTGGCAGCAGCCCGGACACAAATCAATAACAATCTGGCTTCAAACTGCTTCTGAGCAAAACTTTCTGAGGTACCTTTGTCTTGAGGTCTGACGGCACCTTACTCATTTTGGGCGGCACGGTAGCACAGTGGTTAGCACTGCTGCTTCACAGCTCCAGGGTCCTGGGTTCGATTCCCGGCTCGGGTCACTGTCTGTGTGGAGTTTGCACATTCTCCTCGTGTCTGCGTGGGTTTCCTCCGGGTGCTCCGGTTTCCTCCCACAGTCCAAAGATGTGCGGGTTAGGTTGATTGGCCAGGTTAAAAATTGCCCCTTAGAGTCCTGGGATGCGTAGGCTAGCAGGATTAGCAGGTAAATATGTGGGGGTAGGGCCTGGGTGGGATTCTGGTCAGTGCAGACTCGATGGGCCGAATGGCCTCCTTCTGCACTGTAGGGTTTCTATGATTTCTATGATTTTCGGGGGAGAGGCAAGGGGAAGGAGGGTGGGAGAGAGAGCGAGGGAGAGAGACAGAGGGGAGGCAGGCGGAAGTCGGTGGGAGAGAAAGATTGGGAGAAAGGGAGAGAAGGGAGGAGGAGAGAGAGGGGAAGAGGAGAGAGAGAGAGGAGACTGGTTTGGAAGGGGGGAGAGGAAGAGATTGGGAGAGAGGGGGGAAGGGAGAGAGAAGAGGGGGGAGAGACAGGGAGAGAGGGGAAGCAGGGGGAAGTTGGTGGGAGAGAGAGTTTGGGAGAGGGAGAGGGGGAGAGGGAGGGAGAGGGGGAGAGGGAGGGAGAGGGGGAGAGGGAGGGAGAGGGGGAGAGGGAGGGAGAGGGGGAGAGGGAGGGAGAGGGGGAAGAAGTGGGAGAGAGAGATTGGGAAAGGAAGAGGGGGAGGAGGAGAGAGAGGGGAGGGGGAGAGATAGGGAGTGAGGGAAGGTGGGGGAAGAAGTGGGAGAGAGAGATTGGGAGAGGAAGAGGGGGAGGAGGAGAGAGAGAGGGGAGGGGGAGAGATAGGGAGCGAGGGGAGGCGGGGGAAGAAGTGGGAGTGAGAGTTTGGGAGAGGAAGAGGGGAGGAGGAGAGAGCGGGGAGGGGGAGAGATAGGGAGTGAGGGAAGGTGGGGGAAGTAGTAGGAGAGAGAGTTTGGGAGAGGAAGATGGGAGGAGGAGAGAGAGGGGAGGGGGTAAGAGAGGAGGCGAGGGATGAGGGTGGGAGAGGGAGAGTGGAGGAGAGAGAGAGAGGAGGCGAGGGAGAGGGAGGGAGAGGGAGGGAGAGGGTGGGAGAGTGTGTGGAGGAGAGATAGGGACGGGGAGAGAGGGGAGGGATGAGGGTGGGAGCGAGAGAGAGGAGGGAGGGGAAGAGGGTGGAGAGAAAGAGTGAAGTAGAGAGGGAGAGGAGGAGAGAGAGAGAGGGGAGGGGAGGGATGAGAGAGGATGGGGAGAGGGAAGGGAAAGAGGGTGGGAGAGAGCGTGGAGAGCGAGAGGGAAGGGAAAGAGGGTGGGAGAGAGCGTGGAGAGCGAGAGGGAGGAGGAGAGAGGGGGAGAGGTGAGGGTGGGAGGGGGAGAAAGAGGAGATGGGGAAAAGTGTGGGGGAGAGAGAGGATGTGGGGATTGGGGTGAGAGAGAGAGAGAGAGGGATTTGAGAGAGGGAAGGAATAAGGGTGGGAGAGAAAAAGGGAGGAGGGGAGAGAGGAGAGGCAGCGAGATGAGGATGAGAGAGAGAGAGACAGGAGGGAGAGGGATGAGGGTGGGGGGAGAGGGGTAGGGAGAGGTGGTAGGAGGATGAGGGTGTGGTAGGAGGATGAGGGTGGGAGAGAAGGAGAGGGAGTGGGAGGAGAGAGAGAAAGAGAGAGGGGGAGGAGCTGAGAAGTTGCAAGGAGGGTGGAGGAAGAGACGGATGAGGTGGGGATGAAAGAGCGAGGTGGAGAGAGAGAGAGAGAGAAAGAAAATGGAAATGGAGAGAAAGGAAGAGTGGGCAGAGTAAAGGAGAGCAAAAGGGAGAGAGTGAGTGTGGGAAGGAGGTGGAGAGACCAGACCAATGAGGAATTAAAAATCAGGCTGGAGGAAGAGGGATATAGGGACAGAGAGAGGGGAGAGAGAGGGAGAGAGAGGGAGGGAGAGAGAGGGAGAGATGGAGAGAGGGAGGCAAGGGAAAATGTGAGGAGAGGTTTGGAGACAGGTGAGGGGAGGGAAGGATAAGGAGGGGTGGCACGGTGGCACAGTGGTTAGCACTGCTGCCTCACAGCGCCAGGGACCCGAGTTCGATTCCCAGCTCGGGATCACTGTCTCTGTGGAGTCTGCACATTCTCCCCGTGTCTGCGTGGGTTTCCCTCCGGGTGCTCCGGTTTCCTCCCACACTCCAAAGATGTGCGGGTTAGATGGATTGGCCACGCTAATTTCTCCCCTCAGTGTCAGGGGGACTAGCTGGGGTAAATATGTGGGGTTACGGGGATAGGGCCTGGGTGCGATTGTGGTCAGTGTGGACTCGATGGGGGCGGCGGGTGTGAGGTGGGGTTGGGGAGTTCTCCCTGGTGTCCAGGCCAATATTTCACCTCAATCTCCATCACAAAGAAAACAAATAATCTGCACATTGTCACATTGCGGGATCTTGCTGTGCCCTAATAGGCTTCAGAGAATGATTCATAGAATCCCTACAGTGCAGAAGCAGGCCATTCAGCCCATCGAGTCTGCACCAACTCTCTGACAGAGCATCCTACCCAGGTCCTATCCCCATCACCCCGCACATTTACCCCGCTAATCCCCCCATACTCTGCACATCTTTGAACACTAAAGGGCAACTTAGTATAGCCAATCCACCCCTAACATGCATAGGGGCAGCACGGTGGCACAGCGATTAGCACTGCTGCCTCACAGCGCCAGGGACCTGGGTTCGATTCCCGGCTCGGGTCACTGTCTGTGTGGAGATTGCATGTTCTCCCCATGTCTGCGTGGGTTTCCTCCGGGTGCTCCGGTTTCCTCCCATAGTCCGAAAGACGTGCTGGTTAGGGTGCATTGGCCGTGCTAAATTCTCCCTCAGTGTTACCCGAACAGGCACCGGAGTGTGGCAACTAGGGGATTTTTCACAGTTACTTCATTGCAGTGTTAATGTAAGCCTACTATTAAATTTTACTTTAATACCACTGCCTCTCCAAAGGTAAAGTGGCCATAGTCCAGATGACCAGCTAGCTCTCGCTTTTGAAGGGGAAGAGCTGACTGGTGGTGATTTAACCTAAGGGTCACCACACCTCAGGCGAAGGGGCAAGGTTGAGAAGGCGGGGGCTTCATGAATAACCGCAGCTGGTACGGGAATTGAAGCCACGCTGTTGGCGTTGCTCTGCATTACAAACCAGCCGTCCAGCCAACTGAACTAAACCAACCCACAGCAGTCTGTATTACCTTCCATTTTTAACATGTTGGATACTGGCTATGTTCCTGATTTTAATTTCAGGTGCATCTACCAGGTAGCACTGAGATACCCAGAGGGAATGAGACACAGAGCCAAAGGACAAATTCCTCAATTGTCAAGCCTTTGGCAGTTGGTACCTTTGGGCCCAAGAGCTGCAGGGAACATAGATCAGTGATGGGCAACCGAGGAAAGTGAGTGGCCCTACTTCATTGTGTGTGCGTCAGTGTGTCTGTCTGCGTGTGTGTCAGTATGTGTGTGTCATAGAATCCTACAGTGTAGAAGGAGGCTATTCGGCCCATCAAGTCTGCACCAAATCAATCCCACCCAGGCCCTTTCCCCATAACCCCATGCATTTACACTAGCTAGTCCCCCTGGCACTGAGGGGCAATTTTTTCAGCACGGACAATCCACCAGTATGTCTGTGTGTCAGTATGTGTGTGTGTGTCAGTGTTTGTCAGTGTGTGTCAATGTCTGTGTCAATGTGTGCGAGTGTGTATGTATGGGTGTGTGAGTGTGCGTGTGAGAGTTTGAATGTGTGTGTGTGTGAGTTTGAGTCTGTGTGTTTGTGTGTGTCAGTGTGTGTGTATGTGAGAGAGTGTTTGTGTGTGTGAGTATGTGAGTGTGTGTGTGTGTGGGTGTGTGTGAGAGAGAGAGTGTGTGTGTGTGTGAGTTTGAGTCTGTGTTTGTGTGTGTGAGTGTGTGTGTATGTGAATGAGTGAGTGAGTGTGTGTGTGAGTGTGAGTTTGAATGTGTTTGTGTTTGTGTGTGTCAGTGTGTGTGTATGTGAATGAGTGAGTGAGTGAGTGAGTAAATGTGTGTGTGTGTGTGAGGGAGTGTTTGTGTGTATGTGTGTGTATGTGTGTGTGAGTATGTGTATGTGTGTGTGTGAGAGAGAGAGAGTGTGTTTGTGTGAGTGTGTGTGAGTATGTGTATGTGTGTGTGAGAGAGAGTGTGTGTGTGAGTGTGTGTGTGTGAGAGAGAGAGAGAGTGTGTGTGTGTGAGTTTGAGTCTGTGTGTTTGTGTGTGTCAGTGTGTGTGTATGTGAATGAGTGAGTGTGTGTGTGTGTATGTGTGTGCTTGTGTGAGAGAGAGAGTGTGTTTGAGTCTGTGTGTTTGTGTGTGTCAGTGTGTGTGTGTGTGTGTATGTGAGTGAGTGAATGTGTGTGTGTGTGTGTGTGAGTGAGTTTGAATGTGTCTGTGTGTGTGTGAGTTTGAGTCTGTGTGTTTGTGTGTGTCAGTGTGTGTGTGTGTATGTGAGAGGGTGTTTGTGTGTGTGTGTGTGTATGTGTGTGTGTGTGAGAGAGAGAGTGTGTGTGAGGTTGAGTCTGT
>NW_027594338.1:0-5000 GCF_964213995.1 Mustelus asterias | reverse complement strand
TTGTGTGAATGAGTGTGTGTGTGTGTGAGTGTGTGTGTGTGCGTGAATGTATGAGAGTGTGTGTGTGAATGTATGAGTGTGTGTGTGAATGTATGAGAACGTGTGTGTGTGTGAATGTGTGTGTGTGTGTGTGAACGTGTATGAGTGTGTGTGTGTGAATGTGTGTGTGAATGTGTGTGTGTGTGTGTGAACGTATATGAGTGTGTGTGTGTGAATGTGTGTGTGAATGTGTGTGTGTGAGTGTGTGAATGTGTGTGTGTGTGTGTGTGTGTGTGTGTGAATGCGTGTGTGTGTGTGTGTGTGAATGTATGATAGTGTGTGTGTGTGAATGTGTATGAGAGTGTGTGTGTGTGAATGTGTGTGTGAGTGTGCACGAGTGTGCATGTGTGTGAGTGTGCACGAGTGTGTGTGTGAGTGTGCGCGAGTGTGCATGTGTGTGAGTGTGTGTGTGTGAGTGAGTGTGTGTGTGAGTTTGAGTGTGTGTGTGTGTGCGAGAGTGTCTGTGAGCATGTGTGTGTGTGTGTGTGTGAGTGTGAGTGTGTGTGTGAGTGTGTGTGTGTGTGTGAGTGAGTGTGTGTGTGAGTTTGAGTGTGTGTGTGTGCGAGAGTGCCTGTGAGCATGTGTGTGTGTGTGTGTCTGTGAGCAAGTGTGTGAGTGTGTGTGAGTGAGTGTGTGTGAGTGAGTGTGTGTGTGCGTGAATGTATGAGAGTGTGTGTGTGTGTGTGTGAATGTGTGTGTGTGAATGTGTATAAGAGTGTGTGTGTGTGAGTGAATGTGTATGAGAGTGTGTGTGTGTGAATGTATGAGAGTGTGTGTGTGTGAATGTGTGTGTGTGTGTGTGTGAATGTATGAGAGTGTGTGTGCGTGAGTGTGTGAATGTGTATGAGAGTGTGTGTGTGTGAATGTATGAGAGTGTGTGTGAGTGTGTGAGTGTGAGGATGTGAGTGTGTGTGTGTGTGAATGTGTGTGTGAATGTGTGTGTGTGGGTGAATGTGTGTGTGTGTGTGAATGTGTGTGTGTGTGAATGTGTGTGTGAACGTGTATGAGAGTGTGTGTGTGTGTGTGAATGTGTGTGTGAATGTGTGTGTGTGTGTGTGTGTGAATGTGTGTGTGAACGTGTATGAGAGTGTGTGTGTGTATGTGTGTGTGAATGTGTGTGTGAATGTGTGTGTGTGTGTGTGTGTGTGAATGTGTGTGTGTGTGAACGTGTATGAGAGTGTGTGTGTGAATGTGTGTGTGTGAATGCGTATGAGAGTGTGTATGTGTGAATGTGTGAACGTGTATGAGAGTGTGTCTGTGTGAATGTGTGAATGTGTATGAGAGTGCGTGTGAGTGTGAGGATGTGAGAGTGTGTGAGTGTGAGGGTGTGAGAGTGTGTGTGAGTGTGAGGATGTGAGAGAGTGTGAGGATGTGAGAGTGTGTGTGAGTGTGTGAATGTGTATGAGAGGGTGTGTGTGTGATTGTGTATGAGAGTGTGTGTGTGTGAATGTATGAGAGTGTGTGTGAGTGTGTGTGTGAAGATGTGAGTGTGTGTGTGTGTGAATGTGTGTGTGTTTGTGTGTGAATGTGTGTGTGAATGTGTGTGAGTGAGTTTGAATGTGTTTGTGTGTGTGTGAGTTTGAGTCTGTGTGTTTGTGTGTGTCAGTGTGTGCATGTGAGAGGGTGTTTGTGTGTGAGTGTGTGTATGTGTGTGTGTGTTAGAGAGAGTGTGTGTGTGTGAGTTTGAGTCTGTGTGTTTGTGTGTGTCAGTGTGTGTGTGTGAATGAGTGTGTGTGTGAGTTTGAATGTGTTTGTGTGTGTGTGTGAGTTTGAGTCTGTGTGTTTGTGTGTGTCTGTGTGTGTGTGTATGTGAGAGAATGTTTGTGTGTGTGAAATGTTTGTGTGTGTGAGTATGTGTGTGTGTGTGTGTGAGAGAGTGTTTGAGTTTGAGTCTGTGTGTTTGTGTGTGTCACTGTGTGTGTATGTGAGAGAATGTTTGTGTGTGTGTGTATGTGTGTGTGTGTATGTGTGTGTGTGTGTGAAAGAGAGAGAGTGTGTGTGTGTGAGTTTGAGTCTGTGTGTTTGTTTGTGTCAGTGTGTGTGTATGTGAATGAGTGAGTGAGTGTGTGTGTGTGAGTGTGTGTATGAGTTTGAATGTGTTTGTGTGTGTGTGTGTGTGTGTGTGAGAGAGAGAGAGAGAGAGAGTGTGTGTGAGTTTGAGTCTGTGTGTTTGTGTGTGTCAGTGTGTGTGTATGTGAATGAGTGAGTGAGTGTGTGTGTGTGCGTGTGCGCGAATGTGTGTGTCTGCGAGCATGTGTGTGTGTCTGCGAGCATGTGTGTGAGTGTGTGTGTGAGTGTGCACGAGTGTGCATGTGTGTGAATGTGTGTGAGTGTGTGTGTGAGTGTGCGCGAGTGTGCATGTGTGTGAGTGTGTGTGTGTGTGTGTGAGTGAGTGTGTGTGTGAGTTTGAGTGTGTGTGTGTGTGCGAGAGTGTCTGTGAGCATGTGTGTGTGTGTGTCTGTGAGCAAGTGTGTGAGTGTGTGTGAGTGAGTGTGTGTGTGTGTGTGTGTGTGTGTGAGTGCGTGAATGTATGAGAGTGTGTGTGTGAATGTATGAGAATGTGTGTGAGTGTGTGAATGTGTGTGTGTGTGTGTGTGTGTGAATGTGTGTGTGAGTGTGTGAATGTGTGTGTGTGTGAATGTATGATAGTGTGTGTGTGTGTCTGTGAATGTGTATGAGAGTGTGTGTGTGTGTGAATGTGAGAGTGTGTGTGTGTGAATGTGTATGAGTGTGTGTGTGTGAATGTGTGTGTGAGTGTGTGAATGTGTGTGTGTGTGTGTGTGTGAATGTATGAGAGTGTGTGTGCGTGAGTGTGTGAATGTGTATGAGAGTGTATGTGTGTGAATGTATGAGAGTGTGTGTGTGTGTGTGTGAGGATGTGAGTGTGAATGTGTGTGTGAATGTGTGTGTGTGTGTGAATGTGTGTGTGTGAATGTGTGTGTGAACGTGTATTGTGTGTGTGAATGTGTGTGTGAGTGTGTGTGTGTGTGTGAATGTGTGTGTGAACGTGTATGAGAGTGTGTGTGAATGTGTGTGTGAGTGTGTGTGTGTGTGTGAACGTGTATGAGAGTGTGTGTGAATGTGTGTGTGTGTGAACGTGTATGAGAGTGTGTGTGTGAATGCGTATGAGAGTGTGTGTGTGTCTGTGTGAATGTGTGTGTGAATGTGTATGAGTGTGTGTGTGTGTGAATGTGTGAGTGTGTGAATGTGTGTGTGTGAATGTGTATGAGAGTGTGTGTGTGTGAATGTGTGTGTGAGTGTGTGAATGTGTGTGTGTGAATGTGTATGAGAGTGTGTGTGAATGTGTATGAGAGTGTGTGTGTGTCTGTGTGAATGTGTATGAGAGTGTGTGTGTCTGTGTGAATGTGTGTGAGAGTGTGTGTGAGTGTGAGGGTGTGAGAGTGTGTGTGAGTGTGAGGATGTGAGAGAGTGTGAGGATGTGAGAGTGTGTGTGGCTGCAGCTACAGCCCAGAATCTGCTTGCATGGAGGGAGCTCTTACCCAAAGGCAGTGTTGCTGATTTATTGCTGGGGGAATGGACACGATTCACTGCTGGATTTTAGTGAGGAGAGAGGGAGAGAATCAGACAAGGCAGCTCGGCTGGAGAGAGGCTTATCACAGAGAAAACCCGGACAGTAGCGGAGAGAGCAGGGTGAGATTTATTTGTGTGTGTGTGTGAAGGAGAGACCCATGTAAATGCACATAGCTGTAAGGAACAGGCTAGAACCTTCCCCCGTACTGCAGCACCAGTTGTGATATTCCCCTGTTTGTATCTTGAATGTGATTTGGAGAGAGTGAGCCAGAAGCAGAGCAATCCTTGCTGGCTTATTTTGATGTTGTTGTGAAGGGGAGGGGGGGTGGTGTTGCAATGTACATTTTCTGTAACTGTGGACTGGGTCGGGGGTGCTGATTCTGATGAATACCCGGTACACGGACACAGCTCCAGCCCCTCTCTCAGCCTCTGTCGGTCTGGTAGGTGCCCGTTTTATTTTGGTTCTCACCTGTTACTGTCGCAGAAGCAAATGGTAAATATCCTCTGCCGGATTGTCGCAGGGACAGTGTGAGCTCGGAGAGAGTTGGGATGGGAATGCTGCTCCTGTTATTCTCTCACCACCCCAGTGAATGATCCCTTTTGGTGGTCTCCGGACACAATAGGAAAGGAATCTGATGCAAACCTTTCATCGCGATTGAATATTCCCCATTTTTCCATTTTGTCTGGATTATTTTTATTTTGTCCCTGAGCATTATCTCTGGGTCCCCCCCCCCCCCCTCTCTCCCTCTCTCTTTCTCTCTCCCTCTCTCTCTCTCCCACTCTCTCTCTCTTTCTCTCCCTCACGCTCTCTCTCTCCCACTCTCTCTCTCTCTCCCACTCTCTCTCTCTTTCCCACTCTCTCTCTCTTTCTCTCCCACCCTCCCTCTCTTTCTCTCCCACCCTCTCTCTCTTTCTCTCCCACTCTCTCTCTTTCTCCCACTCTCTCTCTCTTTCTCTCCCTCTCTCTCTTTCTCTCTCACCCTCTCTCTCTCTCTCCGACCCTCTATCTTTTTCTCTCCCTCCCTCTCTCTCTTTCTCTCCCTCCCTCTCTCTCTTTCTCTCCCTCCCTCTCTCACTCTCTCTCTCCCTCCCTCTCTCTCTTTCTCTCACTCTCTCTCTTTCTCTCCCTCCCCCTCTCTCTCTTTCTCTCCCTCCCTCTCTCTCTCTCTCTTTCTCTCATTCTCTCTCTTTCTCTCCCTCCCTCTCTCTCTTTCTCTCCTCCCTCTCTCTCTTTCTCTCACTCTCTCTCTCCCACCCTCTCTCTATTTCTCTCCCTTGCTCTCTCTCTCTCTCCCACCCTCTCTCTCTCTTTCTCTCTCTCTCTTTCTCTCCCTCCCTCTCTCTCTTTCTCTCCCTCACTATCTCTCTTTCTCTCCCTCCCTCCTCTCTCTTTCTCTCCCTCCCTCTCTCTCCCTCTCTCATTCTCTCTC
>NW_027594337.1:0-18967 GCF_964213995.1 Mustelus asterias | reverse complement strand
AACCGGAGCACCCGGAGTAAACCCACGCAGACACGAGGAGAATGTGCAAACTCCACACAGACAGTGACCCGAGCCGGGAATCGAACCCGGGACCCTGGAGCTGTGAAGCAGCAGTGCTAACCACTGTGCTACCGTGCCGCCCCAACTGTGCTACCGTACCGTGAAGATTCTGTGACTTCTCTGATTACAGGGCTGAGGAGATTGTTCAGGAGGAGACGTTGCTCCAGGGCTGGAATCTGGCTTCCTCCCTGGGATGTAGAAATGGGAGAGTTTCCCAGACGCATGGTTGAGGCCTCCAGGGGGTCCCTTTCACCCAGGAGTTCCGACAGCATCTCATCTTCCAGCTAGGCACAGCCTTCCGGTCTCAACATCGAATTCAACAACTTCAGATGATTAGCTCTACCCCACCTCAATCCCTTTCTTTTCATTTTAAAATTTTTTAACTGTTCTCTACCTTTTATTTCTTCATCGTCTTTCTTTATTTTTCCCCCCCCCATCCTTTCCCCCTATTTTATCCCCCCTTTCCTTACCTTTTCTCCCCCTTTACCCCTTTTTCTCAATTTTACCTCTCTCCCACCCATCTCACCCACATCTTCATCTGTCACAGTTTACCCTCTGATTTCAGCTTCTCTGCCGTTTGGCCATTCACACCTTCTATTCTCTCTATGGACTGCCATTAGCAGCCTTTTCCCTTGTTTCTGTGGGCTATGACTCATCTTTCATTCCCTCAACCTCTAGTATAAATATCTCCCACTTTCTCTGCCTTTTAGCTTTGACAAACGCTCATCTGGACTCGAAACGTCAGCTCTTTTCTCTCCTTACAGATGCTGCCAGACCTGCTGAGATTATCCAGCATTTTCTCTTTTAGTTTCAGATTCCAGCGTCCGCAGTAATTTGCTTTTAGCTCCAAGAGGGTTCTCTGAAACTCTGACAGCCAGACATGCTGCTAGAACTTGCTCACAGATCTCTCAGCCCCAACAACAAGCATGTGAATGCCAGTCAGGAAGATCAATGTATGGACTCCACTTAAATCATGTTTGGCTGGGTCACACAGAGTGTTGCCGCAACATTCTGATCACTCGAGCGTGGGCTATTTTCAACGTATCAATTATCAAAGTGTACCTCTGGTGTACCTCTGAGTATCATGAGGCAAACTGTACTCTGATTACATAAATAAATCTATGCACTTTAGCTTCATTCAGGTAAAGATACCAGCAATCTGCACCCATCACCAAAATAACAGTCATTTGTTCATCTTCTCTACTTGATCATCCTTGTGCAACATCTCTCATCTCTCCATTTCTCTGATGTAAAAATGCCGGCGTTGGACTGGGGTAGGCACAGTCAGAAGTCTCACATTGCCAGGTTAAAATCCAACAGGTTGGCACAGTAAGAAGTCTCACAACACCAGGTTAAAGTCCAACAGGTTGGCACAGTAAAAAGTCTCACAACACCAGGTTGAAGTCCACCAGGTTAAATGTGCAACAAGTCCGGTGAAGGAGCAGAGCTCCGAAAGCTTCAAATAAACCTGTTGGACTTTAACCTGGTGTTGTGAGACTTCTTACTGTGCTCCCCATTTCTCATCAGAGATTTTCCGCATCCGAACTTGATGCTCACCTTTAGAAATAATTACTTGAAACGTTCCTTGTAACCAAAGCATAGGCTTCGTTCACTCACGTGTGAGAAGAAATTCACACATACTCGCAAAGATCTGAAACCAAGTTGGCTACTTTCCTTCACCATGAAAAAGAATCACCAACTTGTGCACAATGAGAAGGACAACCAGTTATTCCGCTTTTGGTGGCGTTGGTTGAGATATTAATGATAAAGAAAGAACTCCAGTATTATTGAATGCTGTTGAAGTTTTTTGACTTGCACTCATCAGAACAGACACAAGGATGCCAAATTTCAAAGGGAGCAACAATCATGCTGCATGAAAAATGTGTGTTGATTAGTTGGCAAGTCAACTCTCATTGGTCTAAGTATTACCATGAAGAACACGCCATACTTTTGTCTAACTCAAAATGTGCATAGCACGGACATATTCCTTTTGCCTACAGATGACAAGTCCCTGTGTATGAACATACTTAGCTTCCAAAAGGCGTAAGTAAGCCACATTGCGAGCCTGACTGATGACCTTAAATGGGCTGTTAGTGTAATTCTCAGAACACTCAGTTAGTGCTGTCTGATCGCAAAGTCACCTCCAGTGTTAGGCATTACGTTCTGAGCTTTGCAAGCACAAGCTGGTTTAATACAGTTGGTACTCTGCCTATTGCGAACAACTAAATGGACATGCTGTTCTATATGGTCTGCAAGTGTTGAGATATATGGCCTGCATACCTGGCATCCAACCTGAAAATCACATACCACATTGTTCATTTGTGCAGTAGACAAATTGCCGTTTTGGTTTGACGGCAGCATCGCTCAATCTTGTGTTGCCACTGCACGGTAACAATGCGAAACAGCTTCACATGTTGCTCAAGCTTTTGAGATACTTTATCCTTCCAAGGGAATTTGAAGGATTCCTTTCAGGTCCAAAAGTGGCAACCTTAGGCCCACTCATGAGTATGCGTGACACATGGTGATTGACGATCTGATCGAGGTGGATATTATCATGCATGATAGTTTTGATGTTCCCTATCGCTTCACAGAATCCCTGCAGTGCAGAAGGAGGCCATTCGGCCCATCATGTCCACACTGACAACAATCTCAACCCAGCCCTATTCCAATAACCCCATGCATTCACCCTGCCAATCCCCTTGACACTAAGGAGCAATTTAGCATGGCCAATCAACTTAACCGGCACATCGTTGGACTGTGGGAAGAAACCAGAGCTCACTTTTCTCATGCAGTATAAATTATTGCTCCCTTTGAAATTTGACATTCCTGCATTAGTCCTGGTGGGTGCAAGACGAAAAGCTTCCGTATCCGGGGATGTTCGCCGATGATTGCACAATGTTAAGCACCATTCACCATGACTCAGATGCTGAAGCAGTCCATGTTCAAATGCAACAAGATCTGGACAATATTCAGGCTTGGGCTGACAAGTGGCAAATAACATTCGCGCCACACAAATGCCAGGCAATGACCATCACCAATAAGAGATACTCTAGCCACCGCCCTTTGACACTTAATGGTGTAACCATCACTGAATACCCCACTATCAACATCTTTTGCATTACCATTGATCCAGAAACTCAACTGGACTCACCACATAAACACAGTGGCTACAAGAGCAGGTCAGAGGCTAGGAATACTGCGGTGAGTAACTCACTTCCTGACTCCCCAAAGCCTGTCCACCATCTACAAGGCACATGTCAGGAGTGTGATGGAATACTCCCCACTTGCCTGGATGGGTGCAGCTCCAACAACACTCAAGATGCCTGACACCATCCAGGACAAAGCAGCCCACTTGGTTGGCACCACATCTACAAACATTCACTCCCTCCACCACCGACGCTCAGTAGCAGCAAGTGTACTATCTACAAGATGCATTGCAGCAATTCACCAAAGATCCTTAGACAGCACCTTCCAAACCCACGACCACTTCCATCTAGAAGGACAAGGGCAGCAGATAAATGGGAACACCACCACCTGCAAGTTTCCCTCCAAGCCACTCACATCCTGACTTGGAAATATATCACCGTTCCTTTGCAGTCGCTGGGTCAAAATCCTGGAATTCCCTCCTTAATGGCATTGTGGGTCAACCCACAGAACATGGACTGCAGCGATTCAAGAAGGCAGCTCACCACCACCTACTCAAGGGTGACTAGGGATGGGCAATAAATGCTGGCCAGCCAGCGACACCCACGTCCCACGAATGAGTAAAAAAAAAAGATTTTTTTAAATCCTATCTTTTTTTTCAGCAATACTCAAATTCTGTACCAGCAAGTGACTATTTGTGAAAATAAGATTTACATTTAGATGGTGCCTTTAACATGATGTTGGTTGAGGGGTGAATGTTGACCAGGGCACTGGGGAGAAACTCAATGCTCTCCTCTGTATATTGGCACAAACACCCTTGAAGTGGCTAACAGACCCGCAACTGAACCGTTTATCCAAAAGACAACACTTCTGACAATGCAGTGGCTCCTCAGCACTACATTGGAATGTCAGCATAGACCACCCCCCCCCCCCCCCCCCCCCCCCCTCCCCCCATCAGCCCCAAGCTCTGGGTTCTGAAGCTGGAAAGGCAGAAAACATAAGATGGTGAAAGAAATGAGCAGGAAAAGATCAAAAAGTAAGGAGACTCAAATTCTTTGTTCCAAGATAAACTTTTCTTTCCCCCCTACTTAACTTTCTTGTCTGCTGAGTTGTTTTGTAAGATGTGATACTAAAATTGACAAAGATGGCACTAGCAGCGATAGCAATCTGCAGAAAGCATTATCATTTAAGAGTTGCCAGGCCCCAGGAGGCAAATCACTCACTGTGTCAAATTTAATTGGTTAAACAAGTTATAGCGTGCCAATCGAAGTCCAGCTAGTTATCATAACAACACAAACCGGCAGTTAAGCCCATTTCATGTCTACCAATAGGTTAAGGCTTTTATTCTTTACCTCAATTATTCTGTCATGGGATGTTAGTGTCGATAGTGCGTCCAGCACTTATTGCCAATCCCTAATTGCCCTTCACACCTTCTTCAACCACTGCAGTCCATGCGGTGTCGGTACACCCACTGTGCCATTAGGGAGTTCCAGAATTTTGTCCCAGCGACAGTGAAGGAACAGTGATATAGTTCCAAGTCAAGGTGATGCTTGCTTCGGAGGGAAACTTTCAGGTGGTGGTTTGCTGCCTTTACCCTTCGAGATGGCAGAGATCACGGGTCTGGAAGGTGTTGCCGACGGAGCCTTGGCGAGTTGTTTCAATGCATCTTGTATATATCGTACACACTGTCGCCACTGTGCATTGGTGGTGGAGGGAGTGAATGTTGAAGGTGATGGATGGGGTGCCAATTGAGTGAAGTGCTTTGTCCCGGATAGCGTCAAGCTTTTTGAGCGTTGTTGGACTCATACTCCAGGCAAGTGGAGAGTATTACATCACACCTCTGACTTGTGGCATTCAAGTTGCCATATTTAATTGAATGTATTTCTGGAGGTTTAATCACATGTCTCATTTAATCACAAAGCATCCCACCAGTGGCACCTGATATGACCATCCTCACACACAACATCTTCCTGAGCCAATTGGAATGTATCAGAAATAACAGAGGCAGTTGTAAGGGATCTATATTTGCAGGTTTAATTTCGCGATTCTGTGTAAGAGGTGCAGAACTCAAGTTAGATTCATGTTAGACAAAGGTGTTTGTTTGAGTAGGGATTTGGTCAGTTCAAACTGTGCTTCTATTGTGCTGCGAGGGGGTAATCAGCATAAAAAGTACACAAGCTTGGAGAATTAAACCGTCATTGCTGACCCATCAGGGCACCTTTAGGGTGGTAAGGTTTTTGGGACTGTGTTTTGAACTGAACATACAGCAGTTGATTATAGGAAGCTGGAGAGGAAACATCTCTCTCAGTTTTGCTAAAAGAAAGGCCATACCATGGAGTAATAGTTATGAAAACAAGTGCAGGAATCTAAAGAACAGCTCGAAAAGGCATCAAGAGAAATGAAGAGAAGCTTCCAAGAAATCTGAAGTTGAAGGAACAGAGGAAACAGGGACACGAACAGGACACTGTTCAGTAAAGTCACAGAGAGTTGAAAAGACATTGGATTGTGAGTGGCAGAAAGATATCTGCCGCCATCTTGTCAAACGCCATCTTGATTTGGGCATTTATCACTAAGACTTGGCATTCCCTACCACAGGAACACCTTCAACCACATTGAGCTAACCTTTTTCAAAGCATCTTCTCACACATACTATTTTCCCTTTGGGGAATAGTGGGGGAAGCGGTGGAAGGATTCCCAAGCTGGTTATCAGCCCATTGAACCATGTTATGAACACTCCTTCCATGGCCAACAAGTCCTGGCATTGGAATTGAAGCCGGAACTTCTGGTCCAGAGGGAAGGATGTTGCCCACAGCAAGAACTCCCATGGGCTAAGCTGGGTCAAGTTGGCCCACGTGAAATGTTGTAATGGCCAAGCTTGTTATGCTGCACTCTCCATTGGGGAAATGTAAATAAAATCGTTAATAATGGCTGCCGGCAGTTGTTAGTCTTGCTCAGTGTAAGACACAACAGCCCACTGAAAGCTTCTTATGTAACCTCGTGATGGCCAATAAATGCTGCCATGCCAGAGTGGCCAACACCCTGAGGATTGAAAGGTTGACGTATGAACTGTTGGGTAACTGGCAGAGTACTTTCCGCTAATCCTGTCCAAGTGTGCCTGCTGGCAAGATGGTTTTGGGCAAGGCTTGGCTGTGCTGCCCCTCACCACTGACAGCTTTCATTGTTTAGGCCACGTGTGAGTAATGTCCAGACTCGATTATGCTCGGGTTCTCCAATCCTCCATCCGAATCTGTGGAACTCTTTGCCACAGAAGGCTGTGGAGGCCAGGTCATTGAGCGTCTTTTAGACAGAGATAGATAGGTTCTTGATTAATAAGGAGATCAGGGGTTATGGGGAAAGGGCAGGAGAATGGGGATGAGAAAAATATCAGCCATGATTGAATGGCGGTGCAGACTCGATGGGCCGAATGGCCTAATTCTGCTCCTATGTCTTATGGTCTCGGTAAACCGCAGCTGGCCGTACCCTAACTCGACCAAATGCCCCTCACTCGTCCACCTCCACTGTCTCTGCTGACCTACACTGGCTCCTGGTTTAACCGAACCCCTCCCCCAACCCCACCTCCCACCTCCACAGCTCCCCTCAGGTGACTCCAATTTAAGATTCTTTTTTGCTACATTGAAATCACTTCATGGACTCACTCCTTCCTATCTCTCCAAACTTCTCCAGCCCTATGAGCATCTGGGAACTCTCCATTCCTCCACCTCTTGTCCATTCCCCCACCCTTCCGTATCCCTTCGCCCCCAGTGCTTGTGAAGGTGCTCTGGAATCCCCTCTCTAAATCACCCCCACCTCCGTTAAGACAGTCTTACGAACCAACCTCGTTGACAAAGCTTGCCTTCCTAATATTTCATTTTCTTACTAAATTTTGCCCTGTTCGGCCTGATTATGCCACTGCGCGCTGCTGCGGGTGATTTTCTCCATGCTGAAGTTAGCCGTTTCTGCTATCGTTCAATGACTATGTGGGTTAGGCACTGCAGGATATCTAATGCCCATGGCATCAGGTCCCAGCATCCTAGAGGTAGGGAGAGAGGTAGGGAATTGTATTTTCTTAAATAAGGAAGCTCCTGAATAAGAAAACCAGAAAGGGGCATCCATCAGTCTGATGCTGAGAGGCTTGATGCTGCGATTGCTAACATTGCTTTCAAGAGATTTTACAGGATCAACATTGCAGGCCAGAATGACAGATGTGTCATTTTGAATCTAATTCCTGCGAGCATCTTCTGCCCCCATCCTGATGGAGCCTTACTGTAAGGCTTTCTATTTTTGTTGAGTCTCTCTGACAGAAGGCAGCAGTGCGATAAGGACTGCGGCATCAGAGAACAGGCTGAGGCAGTGTCACATCAGACGTGTGAGGAAATCGCAGCATTGCTACTTCTTGGTGTTTAATAGGTATTTTCTGCTGAGTTATGTGTGTGTCATATATTAAGAGAGGGGATTTTGGAGATATCCTGGGCTTTGTTGCAAAGCCAACGTTCAGGTGATAGTGCACATCAGACAACAGATATTCAAGAGACTCAGATGGTTTTGATATGATAGGAAAGGGAGGAGTGTGCAGATTAACCAGTCCCATGGCTCCATAGGCCACACCATTAGTTTAAAAGTTTAATTCACTCACCAATTATTTGCTGTTAGACCCAGAACAGAAGAGACTTTAAACCAGGCTTCTTTCGATAAACTCAGAATGATTGATTTATTATAAAACAAAACTTCCTTTTTAAAAACAAGTTGCAAGAACTGGTACACACACAATTGCAGTCTGTAGGTATAACCATTTATCCTTTTTTTAAAAACCCAGCATGCACACACAAGTAGGCAAACACAGGACGGACAGACAGGGTCTCTACAGAGATGGGGCTTCAGAGGATAAACTTTACAACGTAAAGGATAAAGTTCGCAGGGTTTCAGTGCTGTTGATCTGGAATTCACTTGTTTGAAGACGGTCCCAGTAGATGTCTGGAGGTTCTCACAAACAGAGCTTCGACATGGAGGAGAAAATAGAGCTGGATCATTTTTTCTTGTCGCAGCTTTGCAGTTTTCCAAATGAGACAAGTTATACTCAGATGAGGATTCTCTGGCTGCAGGGTGATAACCACTCAAGGAATTTCCGGCAAGGTAGGGAGAGGGTAAGTTAGGGGAGCCTTCCTTCTCAGCTTATTCCCCAAAAACACTTTGAGTTCAAAACAATAGGCTCAAAACTTTAAGCTTGCCTCTGTTGTGAGATTTCCAATAAATTGCTAGCCTTTGCCTTTAGCAGATTTTCCCCATCAATTAAAGTGAATATAGTTCAAGACAAAAGTATATCTTCCCCCTCAAGCACTTTCCTGGTCAGGTGATTTCTTGGAAAAGGGATGCCGGTTGACAGTCCAAAGTGAACTCATGACCTTTGTAAAAAGAAACTCCAGGTCAAAATCCATGTGTCCAGATAATGCAATATGTCTTTCCATATTTTAAAAGAAAAATATAGTTTTGAAGGATATAATTACAACAGTTGATATAGAACAAAAAACTGTCGCTTTGTAATACAGAACTTGAATATTGCTGTAAATAAATGTTGCCTCAAATGACTTCAATCAGGCCATTGAGGTCGACCTATTGGAGTATGAACTCTCTGATTAAGGATCCAATTGATGGGTCAATCAGGGAGTCTTTGCCTTGTACTGAACCGGGAGTGTCAGTTCCACTGACACCCCCAGAGGTAGACCGCTAGCACTCTGTGCACTGCTGTTAGAGATTGTAAATAAAGGGATTTGGGTGAAGGGACTTCTGCCTCCGAAGCCTTATTACACTGCCGAAACTTTACATCTTGCACTCATAGGACAAATGCAAGAATGCCAAATTTCAAACAATCATAATAATTTATACTACAGGAAAAAAGATGCTGATTGTTTAAAAAGTCGACTCTGAATGGTTGAAGCATTGCCATGGAGAAAGTAATGGGGAATTATAGATTCCTCAAGCTCCTGGGTAATTCAAAAAATGTGCAAAGCCTGAACTTTTTTTTTGTTTGTATAGAACCTGTTTTTGCTGATGAACAGGTTTTGTTTCCAGCAACTGTAAATAAGCCAAATCACAAGCCCGACTAATGATGTTAAATTGGCTGTTAGTGCAGCTATTATCACACTCGGGATTGTTCAGCAGGTACCACTCAAATATGGAATCATATTTAGCAGTTGACTTGTCAACCAATCAGCGCCCTTTTCTCATGCAGTATAATTGATGTTGCCTTTGAAATTTGGCATTCGTGTTTGTCCTGATGAGTGAAAGACGAAAAACTTTGGCAACACGTCTTTCTTTTCAGCAATATATGGAACAATGGATACCCAGGAGTGAGTTAAAGGCTGGAATCTAATCGAGGAGTTCAGGTGGTTCATATATAAAGCAACGGATACCTGACAGTGGGTTACAGACTGGAAACAAACTAAGGGATCCAGGCAGTTTATAAATGGAATAATAGATATCCAAAAGTGAGTTAGAGGCTGGAATCCAATCAAGAGATTTAACTGGTTTATATATAAAACGATGAATACCTGGGAGCAAGGTACAGGCTAGAATTCAATCGAGGGGTTTAGCTGTCATAAGAAGTGAGTGAAGCTGAGGCCCTGGATCAGATTACTGCAATAACTGCTGCCTTTGTAGGTTTTCTTTTGTGTTACATATGCAGTTCATATTATGGATGACTTTTCAGCATTTTGGATGTTAGTAGTGAATCTGCCTTCTATTCCCCCTGCACAGTGATACTCACACTGAAGTAATCACTATTGATCGGGACAAGTTTATGAAAAGAGATAATTTGACACCGATTACAAGGAATTTAATGACCGCTATATAATAATGTCACTGAAAAGGCAATGCATGAGGCAGTTGGGTATCAATCATTAATGCACAATGGCAATCCTTTAACAACTGCTTTCACACTACAGTACAGTTCAGGTCCAGGGAGAGTGAACTAACTGCAACACAAATGGAGAAAATGCTTTCGCTCGTGTGGGAGACCAAGTTTAGAAATATTAAAAGAACAAAACGACAATCCAATCGGGAATTTCAGAGAAACTTCTTTATCCAGAGACAGGTTCAAATGTATAGCCACGAGGATTGGCTGAGAGGAATAGCATGTACAGGCTGGGGAGGCGATGGCCTAGTGGTATCATTGCTAGACTATTAATCCAGAAACTCAGCTCATGTTCTGGGGACCCGGGTTCAAATCCCGCCACGGCAGATGGTGGAATTTGAATTCAATAAAAAAAATCTAAAATTAAGAATCTATTGATGAAACCAATGTCAATTGTCGGAAAAAAACCATCTGGTTCACTAATGTTCTTAAGGGAAGGAAATCTGCCGTCCTTACCCGGTCTGGCCTACATGCGACTCCAGAGCCACAGCAATGTGGTTGACTCTCAACTGCCCTCTGAACAAGGGCAACTAAGGATGGGAACTAAATACTGGCCAGACAGCGACACCTATGTCTCATGAATGAATAAAAGGAGAAAACTAGAAAAACTCTGGGGAGCAAAATGATTAGAAGGGTACGATGATAGAGTGATAGGGGAAGTGGGATGGGAGAAGGTTCATATAGAGCATAAACACTGGTGTAGATCAGCTGGACCAATTCTGTGCTGTAGACTCGATGCAACTCTAACAACGTGCTCCTCTGCAGAGCCTTAGTTAGGCCTCATTTAGAATATAGTGTTCAATTCTGGTCGCCACACTACCAGAAGAATGTGGATGCTTTGGAGAGGGTACAGAAGAGGTTTACCAGGATGTTGCCTAGTCTGGAAGGTATTAGCTATGAGGAGAGGTTGGATAAACTCAGTTTGTCCTCACTGGAATGATGGAGGTTTTTTCTCTCCACAGAAGCTGCCTGGTCTGCTGAGTATTTTCAGCAATTCCTTTTTCAATTTGATTTATTGTCACATGTATTAGTATACAGTGAAAAGTATTGTTTCTTGCACACTATACAGACAAAGCATACCGTTCATAGAGGAGAGAGTGCAGAATGTAGTGTTACAGTCATAGCGAGGGTGCAGACAAAGATCAACTTAATGCGAGGTAGGTCCATTCAAAAGTCTGATCGCAGCAGGGAAGAAGCTGTTCTTGAATCAGTTGGTACGTGACTTGAGACTTTTGTATCTTTTTCCCAACAGAAGAAGGTGGAAGAGAGTATGTCCGGGGTGTGTGGGGTCCTTAATTATGCTGGGCTGCTTTTCTGAGGCAGCAGGAAGTTTAGGCAGAGTTGATGGATGGGAGGCTGGTTTGAGTGATGGACTGGCTATCATTCACGACCCTTTGTCGTTTCTTGTGGTCTTGGGCAGAGCAGGAGCCATACCAAGCTGTGATACAACCAGAAAGAATGCTTTCTATGGTGCATCTGTAAAAGTTGGAGAGAGTCATAGCTGACACGCCAAATTTCTTTAGCCGCCTGAGAAAGTAGAGCCGTTAGTGGGCTTTCTTAACTATAGTGTTGGCATGGCGGGGGGGGGGGGGGGTCCAGGACACGTTGCTGATGATCTGGACACCTAAAAACCTGAAGCTCTCAATCTTTTCTACTTCATCCCCTTTGATGTAGACAGGGGCATGTTCTCCACTACGCTTCCTGAAGTCGATGACAATCTCCTTCGTCTTGTTGACATTGAGGGACGGAGATGAGGTGATATTCCTAATTCCCTCAAGGCTGTTCCGTCATTCAGTGGGATCACAGATAGCCCGCTTACAGAAATTACCAACACCAATAAACTCCAGAGACTATTTTCAGTTTACAACAATTTAAAAACCTGAAGTTAAAGGCAAAATACTGCCGATCTGTGGGGAGAAAATCGAGCCAACATTTTGAGTCAGGTTGACCAACAGATGCAGTCAGAGATTTTCCAGCATTTTCTGTTTTGTTCATAACTTATGCCAAGATCTCACAGTTACAGCTTAAAATAACACCGTTTTGGTTTGGCATGCAACATTCCGACAATACAACAACAAGAATACAATCTGTTAGTCGGGCTTCCCCCTTGATGGTTCGGCCATGTTGCGAGTTCTGTTCAGGGCATGTGAAAAGAAGCTGTCGTGTCTGTGAACTCAAAGCTCAGGATACTTTACCGAGCCTGCCAGGGGCAGCAAACTGCAGGAGGATGCTGCAGTTGTTAAGCCATCGTCACGTGACTATCAAGTGTCTCCGAAAATAATAACACCCGCACTACACTGACGGAATGCTCCATCACAAGCAATCTTATGAGTTACGTCAGTAATCACAGGGTACATCAGAAATCAGAGCTATGATTAACAGTTACGTCCCGTGACTGAAGGAAATAGAGTCACAGGATGGCTGCAATCAGGAGGATGAGTCTGCCACACATCTTGATCATACACTTCCTACTGGGCAGCACACCCTAGGAGTGGGCCTGTGACTCGATTCGAATGTGCACTGCCAGGCTCATTGCCCTGCCCCCCCCCCCGCCCATCAGGGAATCGTGTACGATAACGATAGAAAGGGAGAAACCACCTCCTTTTACACTCTCTTTGTCCTCCTTCGAATTCCCAAGACACATCACTCTGTGAGACTTTTACTAACTCATTCGATAGGGCAGCACGGTGGCACAGCGGTTAGCATTGCTGCCTCGCAGCGTTAGGGACCCGGGTTCAATCCCAACCTCGGCTCACTATCTGTTTCGGAGTTCGCACATTCTCCCCGTGTCTGCGTGGGTTTCCTCCGGGTGCTCCGGTTTCCTCCCACAGTCCATAGATGTGCCAGTTAGGTGGATTGGCCGTGCTAAATTGCCCCTTACTGTCCCGGGTTGGGGAGAATTCGCCAGGTAAATACGTGGGGTTACACGGTTAGGGTCTGGATGGGATGCTCTGCGCAGACTCAATGGGTGAAATGGTCCGCTTCTGCACTGTTGCGATTCTATAATTCTGGACCTACAGACTGTGGAACTCAGAACTTCCCCCTCCTACAACCAACTTCTTTTTAAAACCTAGGCTTAGTGTCACCTAACCATGACTGCCTGAGTGGTGATTTATCTTATCCCGCCTCCTAGTCTATTCACCATTAGCCCTTCAACTGGGCTTCCCGTCGTAAAAAGCAGATAGGTTTGATCATCATGGGGAATGTTGCAATGTGGGACCGCTTCTTTAATTATATATAAAACGGTTAAGGGGTAAACTCTATTATTGAACTATAACAGTCTAATTATTTAATCATTTAATGATTATAATTTAATTATCTAATCATTTACCACTCACTTGATGAAGGAGCAGTGCTTCGAAAGCTCGCGATTCCAAATAAACCTGTGTTTATTTGGAATAACCTGGTGTTGTGAGACAGTGGTTAGCACTGCTGCTTCACAGCTCCAGGGACCTGGGTTCGATTCCCGGCTTGGGTCACTGTCTGTGTGGAGTTTGCACATTCTCCTCGTGTCTGTGTGGGTTTCCTCCGGGTGCTCCGGTTTCCTCCCACAGTCGAAAGATGTGCGGGTTAGGTTGATTGGCCATGCTAAAATTGCCCTTAGTGTCCTGGGATGCGTAGGTTAGAGGGATCAGTGGGTAAATATGTAGGGATATGGGGGTAGGGCCTGGGTGGGATTGTGGTCGGTGCAGACTCGATGGGCCCAATGGCCTATTTCTGTGCTGTAGGGTTTCTAAGTTCTAAGTTCTTGCTGAGTCTAATTATTCATAGAATCATAGAAACCATACAGTGCAGAAGGAGGCCATTCGGCCCATCGAGTCTGCACCGACCACAATCCCACCCAGGCCTTATCCCCGTAACCCCATGTATTTACCCTGCTAATCCCTCTAACCTACGCATCCCGGGACACTGAGGGGCAATTTAACATGGCCAATGCACCTATTGTTAGAGGATATTTAGAAATGAGTATGAGGTAAGCAACCGCCATGGAATGGAATATTTGCAGCACTATGGGGAAAGATTGGGGTGAAATGAGACCAATCCAACAGTTCTTTCAAAGAGCTGGCGTGGAAGCAATGGGGTGAATGGCCTCTTTCTGTGCTCTATGATACTCAGGTTATTACAGTACAAACAGCAGGCAGAGAAGATATGCCAGAAATGATTGAAAAGAGGACATGAGATGCAATTAATCATTTTAGACATTAATAAAGAAAGGCTGCAGATTGAATTGTACAGTGATCCCGGAGCCCTGGGGTCATGCCTGTTGTTGTCTTTACTCCCAAGTAAATAACTAACAGAATAGTGAGTCAGAGATTCTGAAAGGACAGGAATAATGTGTATTTTTGCACCCACTGTGTGTTTACCGAACTGAATATGAGCAGCAAATAGCAAAGATAAAATTGACTTAAGAGAAATCCATCAAGTCAGGGTGGCACTTTGCCAATGGGTTGGCATTGCACCAGAACACAAGGTAACGATACGTTGATAGTCTTCTCAAAGACCCGAAACACAATAACGGTTGTTATGCTAAAAAGCAGCTTTCTCCTGCAAAGCTTCCCTGGTACCTTTTTATTCCATTGTCTACATGTTTGGATGGATGCATCGTTAGCAACACTCAAGTAGCTTGGCACAATCCAGGACAGTTTCCTGGATCGACAGCTCATCAACCATCCTGACGTTTGACTCCCTCCACCACCAGCGCACAGTGGCAGCAAGTGTGTGCCATCTACAAATGCAGCAACTCATCAAGGCTCTTTCAACAGCCTTCCAACCCTGTAATATCTATCACCAGGGGCAGCAGATACATGAGAATACCACCACTTGCAAGTTCCACGCCATGCCAAGTCGCACACCATCCTGACTTGGAACTACATCACCATTCCTTCACTGTCACTGGGTTAAGAAACCTGGGATTCCCTCTCTAACAGCACTGTGGGTGTACCTACACCACAGGGACTGCAGCAGTTCAAGAATGCTGCTCACCACTTCACGTCACAAGAGCAATCGGGCGGCACGGTGGCACAGTGGTTAGCACTGCTGCCTCACAGCTCGATTCCCAGCTTGGGTCACTGTCTGTGTGGAGTTTGCACATTCTTCCCGTGTCTGCATGGGTTTCCTCCGGGTGCTCCAGTTGCCTTCCACAGTCCGAAAGACGTGCTGGTTAGGTGCATTGGCCATGCTAAATTCTCCCGGAATTTAAAGGCGCCGGAGTGTGGCAAATGAGGGGATTTTCACAGTAACTTCATTGCAGTGTTAATGTAAGCCTACTTGTGACACTAATAAATAAACGTTAATTAGGGATAGACAATAAATGACAGGCATGCCAGCAACACTGATATCCCGAGAATAACTAAAACAATAGTGCCATAATGAGCAAAATGAATAAAAACTGACTGCTTTTTGCTCCAATCAACTCCCACGTGTGTGAGCATTGTCATGGCACTGCTCCAGAAAGTCCTTCAGTAACAGAGTCTCTCAAAAGAAGCCACGGCCTGGCATTAAACTCCAGCAAGCACTCTCCTACCTACACTCTTCACCATCAGGTGCAAGGCTGTTAGACTACAGAACGTGATCAGCATGTAACACGAAACCACTCCAACAAGTTCCCCTTCCTTCTGCTGCAAGTTACCGTGCCCCAAGAGCGAAGTGGTCGCCATGGACTTCCATTTGATCAGTCAATGATTATGCCTGGTGAAGTCATGCAGTGGGTTTGCCGTTGCTTTCTGCAGTTGGGCTGACCAAGAAGCACTCACACTCCTTAGCGCCTGCCATCAGGCGCATTGGGACAAAGAACAAAGAACAGTACAGTACAGGAACAGGCCCTTCAGCCCTCCAAGCCTACACCGATCATGATGCCTGCCTGAACTAAAACCATATGCGCTTACACAGTCCGTACCCTCCCATTCCCATCCTATTCATGTATTCGGCTAGTTGCCCCTTAAATGCCGCTATCGATTTACAAGCTGATAATCAACCTGTTTGGCCACATTATGAGCGCACCTTCCATGACCGTCAAGTCCCGAAGTGGGATTCGAACCCAGAGCTTCTGGCCTGGTAAGAGGAACGCTAGCCACTTGTGGTAAACCACTGTCGTGCCTTCGGCACGGTTGAGTTGTATATATTGTTGCCACTACTGTTCATATATGAGCCACTCCCTGACACCTTTAATTCGGCTGCACCTTTAACTGGAGGCTCCGCCCTCAGGGTATAAAGGCTACAGCCCTCCCCCTCCGGCCTTCAGTCGGGAGGTCCACATGCTCAGTATTGTCTGTTTATTGTCTGTTCCACATCGTTCCTTTTTAGCGAATAAAAGCCTTCTATTCCTGGCAACATCAGCCTTGTCTATTTATCAGACGCGCCTCATCACTACCCCGCTAGACTTCCACTTGGTGCATTAAAAGTTGCGTATCAAAATACAAGGATGGGTGTGGGGAGGGGAAACACTGGCATTCATAACAACACTTCTCTTAGGAAGAGGTGAAGAACTTAGAAGAGGAAATAATAAATCAGACTAAACTGTACTGCAGAGAAACAATTTGCCTCCCTGAATAATGCCCTTTCTAAACCAGGCACCAGCTGGATAATGTAGATCTAATGTACTTGACCCAAGCAGAGGGAAAGATGAATTTGCGATTATCCCAGTGGACACATCGCTAACTTCAACGTGCAGGCAAGAAGTTATTTGGATTTCTGGACCACCACAACCTTTAAACCTCTCTCAATTAATCTTTTCAATGATTTATAACCATCATGGAGTTTAGGTACATGGTGATATCATTACTGAGCTAAACAGGAGAACATGCTTGCTGGGTGCAAGGGAAGATGGGGGGAGGCAGCGGGGGTTCAAAATTAGCAGGTGAATAGCACAGGATTCAATTTAATTTATGTTTCATTATCAGTGAGGAAGCACCAGGTTTTTAAAAAATCAGAGGGAAGGAAGGTAGATCAAAAAGTGGGTTAAGGTGGCAGCAATCTTAGGATTTAAAACCTATTGGAAAGGAAAACTGAGAGAAGTTTAAAATTCCATGGTCTTGATTGACTGGGAAAGAATGAAATCGAGCAAGCGAAATCACAAGTCTTCATTTCAAATAAAAGCAGAAAATGCTGGAAGTACTCAGCACAGGTAAGGCAGCATCTGTGCAGAGAGAAAAACAGAGTTAACCTTTCAGGTCAAGAACAGTTCACAGCTGGAAAAAGAGGATTCGAGGAGAGTGCAAAAAGGCAGGGAATCATAGAATCTACAGTGCAGAAGGAGGCCATTTGGCCCATCGAGTCTGCACCGACAACTTTATTAACCATCACTCTCAACCTGCCCTGCCACCTTTCATCCCTCATATCCACCCAGGTTCCTCTGCTTCTCCACCCCCTTAGCTCTATTTTACACAGTCTCTCCATTTCCTTTCTACCAAACCAGTCACTTCACATTTCTCTACCTTGAACTTCATCTGTCACCTGGCCAATGCCGGGCCACCTCTGCCTCTGCAAAGCACAATGCAGGGAGAAAGGTGGGGAATGGAAAATTCGTCCACTGAACATCAACACCTCTACGGAATTGAACTGCAGCCTTGGAAGTCTTTTAGTTAAGCAACAGTTAGGCCTTCAACTCTCAGAGCGGTTACTTAAATGGACAAACCTCGCTGATCATAGCACAGAAGGTGGCCATTTGGCCCATCCCATCTCTGTGAAAGTGCTAGCCAATTATACCCACTTCCCTTCTCTTTCCCCATAACCCTGCTAATTTCTCCCTTTCAAGGACATATCCATTTGCACTTGTGAAATATATTTCCCCGGAAGGTATTTAGAAGCTCTACGTACGTTTCCCCAAACAATTCACCTCTTCTGGGAAACTGCAACCATTCATTTTGCTTTGATGCTCTGTGACAATATGTTCCTGAACACTATGTTCTGTTCAAAAAGCTGAGTGCAGACACTCGTCTGGGCGTTAACAGACACTATTTACCTCGCTGTGCTCTTTTGAGAACACTTGCACCTCTGGCAAGACTGCCAACATTGGCCAAGCTTCACAGCAAAAAAACACAACTGGTCATTGCAAGCCACATCAAAGAACAAAGAAAATTACAGCACAGGAACAGGCCCTTTGGCCCTCCAAGTCTGCACCGACCATGCTGCCCGTCTGAACTAAACCCCCCCAATCTTCCAGGGACCATATCCCTCCATTCCCATCCTATTGATGTATTTGTCCAGACAACCCTTAAAAGTCACTATCGTATCTGCTTCCACTGCCTTTCCTGGCTGCGGGTTCCAGGCACCCACCACCCTCTGTGTAAAAAACTTGCCTCATACATCCCCTTTAAACCTTGCCCCTCGCACCTTAAACCTATGCCCCCCCCAGTAATTGACACTTCCATCCTGGGAAAAAGCTTGTGACTATCCACTCTGTCCATGCCCCTCACAATCTTATAGACTTGTATCATTGAGCAATGCTTTCTCTCTCTGACAACAGCAATGTTTTGAGCTAGCGAGTCGCACTCGCTTTTTACCTCACAGTCAGCCTGTGGCAGGTACATCCAAAGCTCCTTTATTTCTCTTTTTAATTGCCTAGGGTGGGTGAGAGGTCAGTCGCTGCAATGTTACAAAGAAATTCTACCAGCTTCCCCGGGCCTCCTCCCGCATTCGGTTCTTATCGATCTGAGCTAAAGCTTTTTTACTTCTCAAATTGATCTCAGGCCTGAGAAGGAACTTTTCAGACTGCACTAAGAACATAACTGGAGGGGAAAAAAATAAGCCCTCGCACAGCTTTAAGATTGAACTTCAATCACAACCCAGAAAGAGCATCCAACTCTCGAAAGGAAAGGCTGATATAAAAATGTATAATCACAGAGCCTGGCGAAGTAG
>NW_027594336.1:0-18972 GCF_964213995.1 Mustelus asterias | reverse complement strand
AAAAACAAATAATAATAATAATTCATCACTATCTACACCCAACAACCCCAAAACCCAACCACACCCACCCCACCAACCACCCCCCCCACCCCCCCCTCCCTCCTCCCCACCTCCTCCCTCCCCCCCTCCCCCTCCCTCTCCCTCCTCCCCCCTCCCCCCTCCCTCCCCCTCCCCCACCCTCCCCCCTCCCTTCCCCTCCCCCACCCCCCCCTCCTCCCCCACCCACACCCTCCCTCCTCCCCCCACCCCCCTCCCCCCCCCCCTCACCCTCCCTCACCCCCACCCCCCCCTCACCCCTCCCCCACCCTCACCCTCCTCCCACCCTCCCCCACCCTCACCCCTCCCCCACCCTCACCCTCCCCCCACCCTCACCCCTCCCCCACCCTCACCCCTCCCCCACCCTCACCCCTCCCACCCTCCCCCCCCTCCCCCACCTCACCCTCCCCCACCCTCACCCCTCTCCCTCACCCCTCCCCCACCCTCACCCCTCTCCCCCACCCTCACCCCTCTCCCCCACCCTCACCCCTCTCCCCCACCCTCACCCCTCTCCCCCACCCTCACCCCTCTCCCCCCACCCTCCCCCCTCCTCACCCTCCCCCCTTCTCCCTCCTTGCTCCCCTCTGCCCCACCTCTGCAGTTGACCAACATGTCAGAGGGAGAGTGTCCGTTCCCAGTCGGGGGCAGCAGTTGGTGCAGAGTCGGGGCGAGCATCGCTGAATATAGAACCCCAATGTCCCCATGAGAGTGGGAGTGGATTGGTCAGTGAGGATGGAAGGGGATTGGTCAGTGAGGATGGAAGGGGATTGGTCAGTGAGGATGGGAGGGATTGGTCAGTGAGGATGGGAGGGATTGGTCAGTGAGAATGAGATGGGATTGGTCATTGAGGATGGGAGGGGATTGGTCAATGAGGATGGGAGGGGATTGGTCAGTGATGATGGTAGGGGATTGGTCAGTGAGGGTGGGAGGGGATTGGTCAGTGTGGGTGGGAGGGGATTGGTCAGTGAGGGTGGGAGGGGATTGGTCAGTGAGGGTGGGAGGGATTGGTCAGTGAGGGTGGGAGGGGATTGGTCAGTGAGGGTGGGAGGGGATTGGTCAGTGAGGGTGGGAGGGGATTGGTCAGTGAGGGTGGGAGGGGATTGGTCAGTGAGGGTGGGAGGGGATTGGTCAGTGTGGGTGGGCCTGTGATGGGTGCGTCGGAGATTTCAGTTGATGCTGTGTAGATGGTGATGTAAAGTTTAAACTGATTGACGATATCAACAGGAACAGTTGGTGTGAAGATCTCCCTCGGCTCAGTCCCACAATGCAACATCTGTCCAAACCTCTTGTTGTGTTGGAATATTTGTTCTCACTTTGTGTCCAAATTTAACCTCATCATCACAAACCCCGGCTCAGTGCCGGAGCTCCCAGGCACAGCTCGCTCTGAGAGCTCCCTCACTCGCTGCTGCTATCTGATTACACGGTGCCGGTGGGGCAGTGGGGATACGAGACCCAGGGGTACTCACATGGAAAGATCCCAATTGAACCCTTGGCTGCATCAGGTCCAGCTTCCCATTCCGGACACGGATCCAACACGTGGCATCGGCTGATGAGAAGCGTGGGCCCCAGCTCCTCATTATCTTAGCAGCCGTCCTCTTGTCCGAACCTTAAATCCGAGGGGCAGACCAGCATCGACTGTGACAATCAGGGAAAAGGTTTTATTCTGCCATGGATTGTAAAATACTCGGGCAACAATGTTCCATCTGAACAAGGTGTGAAATAGATGTGAATACTGACTCATAGATAATGTGATACAGATCAGTGCACTGTGTGGTCCAGATGTGTACACTGAGTAGGGTACAGCAGGTGTATACACTGACTGGGGCACAGGTGTACACACTGACTGGGGTACAGGTGTACACACTGACTGGGGTACATGTGTGTATACTGACTGGGGTACAGGTGTACACACTGACTGGGGTACAGGTGTGTACACTGACTGGGGTACAGGTGTACACACTGACTGGGGTACAGGTGTGTACACTGACTGGAGTACAGGTGTACACACTGACTGGAGTACAGGTGTGTACACTGACTGGAGTACAGGTGTACACACTGACTGGGGTACAGGTGTACACACTGACTGGGGTACAGGTGTGTACACTGACTGGGGTACAGGTGTACACACTGACTGGGGTACAGGTGTACACACTGACTGGGGTACAGGTGTACACACTGACTGGAGTACAGGTGTACACACTGACTGGGGTACAGGTGTACACACTGACTGGAGTACAGGTGTACACACTGACTGGGGTACAGGTGTACACACTGACTGGGGTACAGGTGTGTACACTGACTGGGGTACAGGTGTACACACTGACTGGGGTACAGGTGTACACACTGACTGGGGTACAGGTGTACACACTGACTGGGGTACAGGTGTACACACTGACTGGAGTACAGGTGTACACACTGACTGGAGTACAGGTGTACACACTGACTGGGGTACAGGTGTACACACTGACTGGAGTACAGGTGTACACACTGACTGGGGTACAGGTGTGTACACTGACTGGGGTACAGGTGTACACACTGACTGGGGTACAGGTGTGTACACTGACTGGGGTACAGGTGTACACACTGACTGGGGTACAGGTGTACACACTGACTGGAGTACAGGTGTACACACTGACTGGGGTACAGGTGTACACACTGACTGGAGTACAGGTGTACACACTGACTGGGGTACAGGTG
The DNA here is from genome assembly GCF_964213995.1 of Mustelus asterias. Taxonomy (NCBI): domain Eukaryota; kingdom Metazoa; phylum Chordata; class Chondrichthyes; order Carcharhiniformes; family Triakidae; genus Mustelus; species Mustelus asterias. The sequence goes on along the minus strand of NW_027594336.1, from coordinate 16,239 downwards.
TACACACTGACTGGGGTACAGGTGTGTACACTGACTGGGGTACAGGTGTACACACTGACTGGGGTACAGGTGTACACACTGACTGGGGCACAGGTGTACACACTGACTGGAGTACAGGTGTACACACTGACTGGAGTACAGGTGTGTACACTGACTGGAGTACAGGTGTACACACTGACTGGGGTACAGGTGTACACACTGACTGGGGTACAGGTGTGTACACTGACTGGGGTACAGGTGTACACACTGACTGGGGTACAGGTGTACACACTGACTGGGGTACAGGTGTACACACTGACTGGGGTACAGGTGTACACACTGACTGGAGTACAGGTGTGTACACTGACTGGAGTACAGGTGTACACACTGACTGGGGTACAGGTGTACACACTGACTGGGGTACAGATGTACACACTGACTGGGGTACAGGTGTACACACTGACTGGGGTACAGGTGTGTACACTGACTGGGGTACAGGTGTATACACTGACTGGGGTACAGGTGTGTACACTGACTGGGGTACAGGTGTACACACTGACTGGGGTACAGGTGTGTACACTGACTGGGGTACAGGTGTGTACACTGACTGGGGTACAGGTGTGTACACTGACTGGGGTACAGGTGTGTACACTGACTGGGGTACAGGTGTGTACACTGACTGGGGTACAGGTGTGTACACTGACTGGGGTACAGGTGTGTACACTGACTGGGTTACAAGTACACTGACTGGGTTACAGGTACACTGACTCTCGTTTTGTGAGTTTGAGTCAGGAGCCATCAGGAAGTGGGGAATTTTTTTTCATAGCAGATAGGAGCAGGAGGAGGCCATTCGGCCCTTCGAGCCTGCTCCCCCATTCATCACCATCATGGCTGATCATCCAACTCAATAGCCAATCCTGCTTTTTCCCCATAACCTTTGATCCCATTCGCCCCAAGTGCTATATCCAGCCGCCTCTTGAATACATTCAGTGTTTTGGCATCAACTACTTCCTGTGGTGATGAATTCCACAGGCTCAGCACTCTTTGGGTGAAGAAATGTCTCCTCACCTCCGTCCTAAATGGTGGACCCTGAATCCTCAGACTGTGACCTTGGTTCTGGACTCCCCCACCATCGGGAACATCCTCCCTGCATCTACCCTGTCTGGTCCTGTTAGAATTTTATAAGTCTCTATGAGAGACGCCCTCATTCTCTGAACTCCAGTGAAAACAATCCTAACCTAGTCAATCTCTCCTCATACATCAGTCCCGCCATCCCCAGAATCAGCCTGGTAAACCTTTGCTGCATTCCCTCGAGAGCAAGAACATCCTTCCTCAGAAAAGGAGACCAAAACTGCACACAATACTCTAGGTGTGGCCGCACCAAGGCCCTGTATAATTGGAGCAAGACTCTCTGCTACTGTACTGACATCTCACTTTGAAAGCCAACATACTATTTGCCTTTTTTACTGCCTGCTGTACCTGCACGCTTACCTTCCTCTCTCAATCTATAGCCATTCAAATAATAACCTCCCTTCCTGTTTTTATCACCAAAGTGGATAACCTCACATTCATCCACATTATTCTGCATCTCCCATGCAGATGCCCACACACTCAGCCTGTCCAAATTACCCTGAAGCATCTCTGCATCCTCCTCACAGCTCACCCTCCCATCCAACTTTATATCATCTGCAAATTTGTAGTTATTATATTTAAATCATTAATATATTCCCTGGAATGATGGGGGTGATTCTCCAGCTCGCTGCTCGAGCAGCGTAACGGGCTGAGAGATATCATCAGAGGCCGGTGAGCAGGCTCCCCGCTGGGCACCACTGCCTCCGCATGTCGGCAGCGCCAGGTTTTTGGAGTCATCAGCTCCGCACTGGAAATCGGCACTGAGCTGATTTAAATATTTAAATTCCCATTTAAATCCCATTAGTGAGCCCGGGACTGAAGTCTCCGAGCACACGAGCGTCTCCTCCACCCCCCCTTCCCCCACCGGGAGTGGTTCACTCCAGTGGGGTTTACAACAGTTCCCCACAAACTGGGAACAAGCGTCTGACCCCGCTGAAGGGAAGAGAGGCCATTGAGGCCCCCTCAGGAGATCGGGGGTAGGGGGATGCCCCCTGGGCAGTGCCAGCCTGGCCCCCTGGCACTTCTCAAGGGGCACCTTGGCACTGTCCACTGGGATGGAGCCAGAGGGGGCAGGGCCCATGGGGTGGGGGGGCAAACGATGAGGGTGGGGGATGGGGAGTCTCGCTGCCTCTCTGCGTCGGGATCAGTGGCAGAGGGAGGGAGGAGGTGATCGGGGCTGGACATCCGGGTGGGGGGGTGGTGCTGTTGGCCTGCTGGGCAGGTAGGAGGGGGGCTACCAGGTGGAGAGGGGGACGTCGGGACTGCTGATGATGGTGGGGGGGAGGTTAGGGAGATTGGGGCTGCTGGCGGGGAGGGGGGAGACAATGGGGCTGGTCCAGTGAAGTCCGGACGATGGAGGGGAGCAGGGCTGGCCAGCGATCAGGAGGCTGGCAGTGTGGGGCACTGTGCAAGCGCCAATCTCGGCGCTGACAGATCTCGGCACTGGCAGATCAGCGCATGCGCAGTGGCCCGCTCAGGGATATGCTGCCGGCCTGTCCAGCGGGATTTTCAGCGTGAGTCACGCTGAGGCACTCAGCAGTGTTCAGAGTGTGGGAGATTCATGTTAAAAATCCCGCCAAAAAAGCAACGGGATGCATTCCAGTTTTTACATGAATTCGGCACTTGGAATTGTTTTCGGAGAATCTGGGCCCCAATGGAGTGATTTGATTGAGGCTTTTAGGATTCTGACCGGAATCATAGATTAGAGAGAAAGCCAGGGAGCTGAGGTCAACAAACTCTAATCTGATCATCCGGATCTTTGAGGAGAGAAGTTATTTGCAGAAAGGATGGTTAAGTGTGGTGCTGAATCCCGGGATAAGAAGCTGATGCTAGTTCAGTTAGAAATTGACAGATCGATTCTTGATAGTGGGTTTAAACGGGAAATGCAGCCAAAGCAGGAGAGTGGAGTTTAGCTCAGGCATGGTTGCATTAAGTGACAGAACAGATTAAAGTGGCTGAATAGCCTCCTCCCGTCCCCATACGTTCCCCAGGTGTCTGATGATTGAAATTGGTTCTCGGTAACTGAAGCTGGATGGCTGAAATGTTCACCCATAACCTGAACAACCCTCCCAAAAACAACCCTCCCAAAAACAACCCTCCCAAAAACAATCATGTCACAACCAAAAATCCCAAACAAAAATCCCAAACAAATTCTGCAGGTAGAGTGTACCAGGGCAGGACTTACTCAGTTAATGGTAGGGCATTGGGGAGAGTTACAGAACAAAGAGATCTAGGGGTACATGTTCATAGCTCCATGAAAGTGGAGTCACAGGTGGACAGAGTGGTGAAGAAGGCATTCAGCATGCTTGGTTTCATCGGTCAGAACATTGAATACAGGAGTTGGGACGTCTTGTTGAAGTTGTACAAGACATTGGTAAGGCCACACTTGGAATACTGTGTGCAATTCTGGTCACCCTATTATAGAAAGGATATTATTAAACTAGAAAGAGTGCAGAAAAGATTTACGAGGATGCTACCGGGACTTGATGGATTGAGTTATAAGGAGAGGCTGGATAGACTGGGACTTTTTTCTCTGGAGCGTAGGAGGCTGAGGGGTGATCTTATAGAGGTCTATAAAATAATGAGCAGCATAGACAAGGTAGTCAATATCTTTTCCCAAAGGTAGGGGAGTCTAAAACTGGAGGGCATAGGTTTAAGGTGAGAAGGGAGCGATACAAAAGTGTCCAGAGGGGCAATTTTTTCACACAGAGGGTGGTGAGTGTCTGGAACAAGCTGCCAGAGGTAGTAGTAGGGGCGGGTACAATTTTATATTTTAAAAAGCATTTAGATAGTTACATGGGTACGATGGGTATAGAGGGATATGGGCCAAATGCAGGCAATTGGGACTAGCTTAGGGTTTTTTTAAAAAAAGGGCGGCATGGACAAGTTGGGCCGAAGGGCCTGTTTCCATGCTGTAAACCTCTATGACTCTGACTTTATGATACTAAACGAAAGGTATTGTCAAATTAATACAATAACCCAATACACCGTTCCTGCATTTCATCATTTACGTATGTCACTGAGACTTGTCTACATCAACGGGCTGAGGTTCTTTATGAAGGCCTTGCTTTCTCAACCTTGCCCCTCACCTGAGGTGTGCTGATCCTCGGGTTAAATCAGCATCAGTCCGCTCTCCCCCTCACAGGGGAAAGCAGCCTGTGGGCATCTGGGATTGTGGAGGTTTTACCTACTAATACCAGGATGACAGATTGAGGATCTGACTTCATACTGGGGAGTTGGGGTTTGTGTTCCAAACGTTTGCTCTCAGTGGAGGCACTACAGGAGAGAAACTGTCTCACTCATAAGATGGGACCTGGTGTCGATAATGTCTCCAGTTTCTCCTTTGAGCTGGACTTCTCCATCTCTGGACCCATTCTGGTTCATTTATGCCATGGCTTTAATATCTGTCAATAATGCGGCTCTGAAACCTATATTTAATCGGCCGAGTCAAATGTTTGGGATAAATTCATCATGACTTCTTCACTGTGTGGGGGTAAGGGCCTCTCGGTGGGCCTGAGACTGGTTTGCATCAGTTACACAGACTGACCAGAAAGGAACTCTGTCTGGGTGTAAAATATGATGTGGAGATGCCGGCGTTGGACTGGGGTAAACACAGTGAGAGTTTTAACAACACCAGGTTAAAGTCCAACAGGTTTATTTGGTAGCAAATGCCATCAGCTTTCAGAGCGCTGCTCCTTCAAGCGTTCTCCAAGGCGGCCTTCACGACACACGACAGCGCAGAGTCGCTGTGCAGAAACTGATAGCCAAGTTCCGCACACATGAGGACGGCCTAAACCGGGATGTTGGGTTTATGTCACACTATCAGTAACCCCCACAGCTTGCCTCCTGGACTTGCAGAATCTCACTGGCTGTCCTGTCTAGAGACAATACACATCTCTTTAACCTGTGCTTAATGCTCCCTCCACTCACATTGTCTGTATCTTTAAGACCTGGTTGGCTGTAGAGATTCGCATTCTAATCAGTATTCTGTAACTTGATTTTGTGTCTCTGTGCCCTGCTTGAGAGCACATTTCCACTTCATCTGACGAAGGAGCAGCGCTCCGAAAGCTAATGGCATTTGCTACCAAATAAACCTGTTGGACTTTAACCTGGTGTTGTTAAAACTCTTACTGGGTGTAAAATACACAGCCTGTAAAAAGGTGAAATGAGATTGCATCAAGAGGGAGCAGGTGTGGAATTGGAAACAGAAAGTGACTCTGAGAGAGCTCTGATACCATCATATTACCCAATAGGCGTGCAAACCTTAAGGTGACCAGAAATGATACAACTGAGGATTCTTAAGGAATTAAGGAGCAAGAAAGGAGATTATATTTAAATAAGAGATGAAATTGCAGCAACTCAGATACACATCTCCCAGAACCGACTGGAGGAGCAACCTGCAGAAAGGCAGATGTTACTCAGTCTCACAAGAAAATGACAACATGGAGAGATTGATGTCCATTGTGGTAAATCTTTTTTCAAGACAAGATCATAGAGCATCTGGAGATAGAAATCAAATCCTAACAAAGAGGCAACATAGCCTTCTGAAGGGAGGCAGGGGGGGTCTTTCCAATGGAACTGCCTGCTGTGAGGTAGTGCCAGAGGGTTTAATAGGAGTGAGGCAGTGAGTGTGGTGTACACGGATTTCAGTGAGGTCTTTGATATCAGATCCCTGGAAAAACCAGAACTCCAAACTGAGGAATGGGGATGGATAGGGAGAGCATCATGGAACAGAGCTTGCCAACATCCTGGGGGAATGGTCCTGGGCTCTCAAAGCGGGGACTCTGTTTGGGAACATCTTAAAGTTAAAGTTTACTTATTAGTCACAAGTAAGGCTTACACTAACACTGCAATGAAGTTAGAACATAAGAACATAAGAAATAGGAGCAGGAGTAGGCCATCTAGCCCCTCGAGCCTGCCCCGCCATTCAATAAGATCATGGCTGATCTGACGTGGATCAGTACCACTTACCCGCCTGATCCCCATAACCCTTAATTCCCTTACCGATCAGGAATCCATCCATCCGCGCTTTAAACATATTCAGCGAGGTAGCCTCCACCATCTCAGTGGGCAGAGAATTCCAGAGATTCACCACCCTCTGGGAGAAGAAGTTCCTCCTCAACTCTGTCTTAAACCGACCCCCCTTTATTTTGAGGCTGTGTCCTCTAGTTTTAACTTCCTTACTAAGTGGAAAGAATCTCTCCGCCTCCACCCTATCCAGCCCCCGCATTATCTTATAAGTCTCCATAAGATCCCCCCTCATCCTTCTAAACTCCAACGAGTACAAACCCAATCTCCTCAGCCTCTCCTCATAATCCAAACCCCTCATCTCCGGTATCAACCTGGTGAACCTTCTCTGCACTCCCTCCAATGCCAATATATCCTTCCTCATATAAGGGGACCAATACTGCACACAGTATTCCAGCTGCGGCCTCACCAATGCCCTGTACAGGTGCATCAAGACATCCCTGCTTTTATATTCTATGCCCTTCGCAATATAGGCCAACATCCCATTTGCCTTCTTGATCACCTGTTGTACCTGCAGACTGGGCTTTTGCGTCTCATGCACAAGGACCCCCAGGTCCCTTTGCACGGTAGCATGTTTTAATTTAAGTTACTGTGAAATTCCCCTAGTCGCCACACTCCTGCACTTGTTCAGGTCAATGCACCCTAACCAGCACATCTTTCAGAATGTGGGAGGAAACCGGAGCACCCGGAGGAAACCCACGCAGACACGGGGAGAACATGCAAACTCCACACTGACAGTGACCCAAGCTGGGAATCAAACCACTCTGCCACCGTGCCGCCCTTTTCAAACTAACGTGGGATCTATTCCACTCAGTGAGTGTCAGTCGATAAATCAAACTCTGAGAGAGAGACAGTGGAAGGAGTTAGTATTGATTCATTCAGAGATAAATTACATAGATTCCTTTCAGGAAATAACACTCTGGGATTGCGCCTGTGAAGAATTGGAGATGTGACACGAGGTGAGTGGGCTCTGTCTCTGTGGGAACAGGCCATTTTGAAGCCAGGCTTCCCAAAGCTCTGCAGCACTGGGGATTTCCCTCCGCTCCTGACTGGATCTGTTGTAGATTCTTTGATACATTGATAACTGTGATCAGAATTAACTCAATTATTATTATTTCATGTGACTCCCAGGGTGGGAAAGTGAACTTACAAAAGTTAGTAGAATGTTATAATTTATTACGGGGGAATTAAATTGCCTCAGTTGTACAGCTGGAGTACTGTGTACAGTATTAAACAAAGAATATAGAACAGTACAGCACAGGAACAGGCCCTTTGGCCCACCATGTTGTGCCGAGCATGACGTCAAATTAAACTAATCCCTTCTGCCTGCCCTTGGTCCGTATCCCTCTGATCCTAACCACTCGCTGTGTGAATCTGTCTCCACCACACTCTCAGACAGTGCATTCCAGATCCCAACCACTCGCTGTGTGAAGCTGTCTCCACCACACTCTCAGACAGTACATTCCAGATCCCAACCACTCGCTGTGTGAAGCTGTCTCCACCACACTCTCAGACAGTACATTCCAGATCCCAACCACTCACTGTGTGAATCTGTCTCCACCACACAGACAGTACATTCCAGATCCTAACCACTCGCTGTGTGAATCTGTCTCTACCACACTCTTGGACAGTACATTCCAGATCCTAGTACTATGGGGACGGGTCTGTCACTGTATAACACTGGGGTACAGTACTGGTGGGGACGGGTCTGTCGCTGTGTAACACTGGGGTACAGTACTGGTGGGGACGGGCCTGTCACTGTATAACACTGGGTTACAGTACGGGTGGGGATGGGTCTGTCACTGTATAACACTGGGGTACAGTACTGGTGGGGACGGGTCTGTCGCTGTGTAACACTGGGGTACAGTACTGGTGGGGACGGGCCTGTCACTGTATAATACTGGGTTACAGTACGGGTGGGGATGGGTCTGTCACTGTATAACACTGGAGTACAGTACTGGTGGGGATGAGTCTGTCACTGTATAACACTGGGGTACAGTACTGGTAGGAATGGGTCTGTCACTGTATAACACTGGGGTACAGTACTGGTAGGAATGGGTCTGTCACTGTATAACACTGGGGTACAGTACTGGTGGGGATGAGTCTGTCACTGTATAACACTGTGGTACAGGACTGGTGGGGACGGGTCTGTCACTGTATAACACTGGGGTACAGTACTGGTAGGAATGGGTCTGTCACTGTATAACACTGGGGTACAGTACTGGTGGGGATGAGTCTGTCACTGTATAACACTGTGGTACAGGACTGGTGGGGACGGGTCTGTCACTGTATAACACTGTGGTACAGTACTGGTGGGGACGGGTCTGTCACTGTATAACACTGGGGTACAGTACTGGTGAGGACGGGTCTGTCACTGTATAACACTGGGGTACAGTACTGGTGGGGACGGGTCTGTCACTATAACACTGGGATACAGTACTGGTAGGGATGGGTCTGTCACTGTATAACACTGTGGTACAGTACTGGTGGGGACGGGTCTGTCACTGTATAACACTGGGGTACAGTACTGGTGAGGACGGGTCTGTCACTGTATAACACTGTGGTACAGTACTGGTGGGGACGGGTCTGTCACTGTATAACACTGGGGTACAGTACTGGTGAGGACGGGACTGTCACTGTATAACACTGGGGTACAGTACTGGTGGGGATGGGTCTGTCACTGTATAACACTGGGGTACAGTACTGGTAGGAATGGGTCTGTCACTGTATGACACTGGGGTACAGTACTGGTGGGGACGGGTGTGTCACTGTATAACACTGGGGTACAGTACTGGTGGGGACGGGTCTGTCACTGTATAACACTGGGGTACAGTACTGGTGGGGACGGGTCTGTCACTGTATAACACTGGGGTACAGTACTGGTGGGGACGGGTCCGTCACTGTATAACACGGGTACAGTACTGGTGGGGATGCGTCTGTCACTGTATAACACTGTGGTACAGTACTGGTAGGAATGGGTCTGTCACTGTATAACACTGGGGTACAGTACTGGTAGGGACGGGCCGGTCACTGTATAACACTGTGGTACAGTACTGGTAGGAATGGGTCTGTCACTGTATAACACTGGGGTACAGTACTGGTGGGGACGGGTCTGTCACTGTATAACACTGGGGTACAGTACTGGTGGGGACGGGTCTGTCACTGTATAACACTGGGGTACAGTACTGGTGGGGACGGGTCCGTCACTGTATAACACGGGTACAGTACTGGTGGGGACGGGTCTGTCACTGTATAACACTGGGGTACAGAACTGGTGGGGATGGGTCTGTCACTGTATAACACTGGGGTACAGTACTGGTGGGGACGGGTCTGTCACTGTGTAACACTGGGGTACAGTACTGGTAGGGACGGGTCTGTCACTGTATAACACTGGTACAGTACTGGTGGGGACGGGTCTGTCACTGTATAACACTGGGGTACAGTACTGGTGAGGACGGGTCTGTCACTGTATAACACTGTGGTACAGTACTGGTGGGGACGGGTCTGTCACTGTATAACACTGGGGTACAGTACTGGTGAGGACGGGTCTGTCACTGTATAACACTGGGGTACAGTACTGGTGAGGACGGGTCTGTCACTGTACAACACTGGGGTACAGTACTGATGAGGATGGGTCTGTCACTGTATAACACTGGGGTACAGTACTGGTGGGGACGGGTCTGTCACTGTATAACACTGGGGTACAGTACTGGTAGGAATGGGTCTGTCACTGTATGACACTGGGGTACAGTACTGGTGGGGATGGGTGTGTCACTGTATAACACTGGGGTACAGTACTGGTGGGGACGGGTCTGTCACTGTATAACACTGGGGTACAGTACTGGTGGGGACGGGTCTGTCACTGTATAACACTGGGGTACAGTACTGGTGGGGACGGGTCCGTCACTGTATAACACGGGTACAGTACTGGTGGGGACGGGTCTGTCACTGTATAACACTGGGGTACAGTACTGGTGGGGACGGGTCTGTCACTATATAACACTGGGGTACAGTACTGGTGGGGACGGGTCTGTCACTGTATAACACTGGGGTACAGTACTGGTGGGGACGGGTCTGTCACTGTATAACACTGGGGTACAGTACTGGTGGGGACGGGTCTGTCGCTATATAACACTGGGGTACAGTACTGGTGGGGACGGGTCTGTCACTGTATAACACTGGGGTACAGTACTGGTGGGGACGGGTCTGTCACTGTATAACACTGGGGTACAGTACTGGTGGGGACGGGTCTGTCACTGTATAACACTGGGGTACAGTACTGGTGGGGACGGGTCTGTCACTGTATAACACTGGGGTACAGTACTGGTGGGGACGGGTCTGTCACTGTATAACACTGGGGTACAGTACTGGTGGGGACGGGTCTGTCACTGTATAACACTGGGGTACAGTACTGGTGGGGACGGGTCTGTCACTGTATAACACGGGTACAGTACTGGTGAGGACAGGTCTGTCACTGTATAACACTGGGGTACAGTACTGGTGGGGATGGGTCTGTCACTGTATAACACTGGGGTACAGTACTGGTGGGGACGGGTCTGTCGCTGTATAACACTGGGGTACAGTACTGGTGGGGATGGGTCTGTCGCTGTATAACACTGGGGTACAGTACTGGTGGGGATGGGTCTGTCGCTGTATAACACTGGGGTACAGTACTGGTGGGGATGGGTCTGTCACTGTATAACACTGGGGTACAGTACTGGTGGGGACGGGTCTGTCACTGTATAACACTGGGGTACAGTACTGGTGGGGACGGGTCTGTCACTGTATAACACTGGGGTACAGTACTGGTGGGGACGGGTCTGTCACTGTATAACACTGGGGTACAGTACTGGTGGGGACGGGTCTGTCACTGTATAACACGGGTACAGTACTGGTGAGGACAGGTCTGTCACTGTATAACACTGGGGTACAGTACTGGTGGGGATGGGTCTGTCACTGTATAACACTGGGGTACAGTACTGGTGGGGACGGGTCTGTCGCTGTATAACACTGGGGTACAGTACTGGTGGGGATGGGTCTGTCGCTGTATAACACTGGGGTACAGTACTGGTGGGGATGGGTCTGTCGCTGTATAACACTGGGGTACAGTACTGGTGGGGATGAGTCTGTCGCTGTATAACACTGGGGTACAGTACTGGTGGGGATGGATCTGTCACTGTATAACACTGGGGTACAGTACTGGTGGGGATGGGTCTGTCACTGTATAACACTGGGGTTCAGTACTGGTGGGGATGGGTCTGTCACTGTATAACACTGGGGTACAGTACTGGTGGGGATGGGTCTGTCACTGTATAACACTGGGGCACAGTACTGGTGGGGATGGGTCTGTCACTGTATAACACTGGGGTACAGTACTGGTGGGGACGGGTCTGTCACTGTATAACACGGGTACAGTACTGGTGAGGACAGGTCTGTCACTGTATAACACTGGGGTACAGTACTGGTGGGGATGGGTCTGTCACTGTATAACACTGGGGTACAGTACTGGTGGGGACGGGTCTGTCGCTGTATAACACTGGGGTACAGTACTGGTGGGGATGGGTCTGTCGCTGTGTAACACTGGGGTACAGTACTGGTGGGGATGGGTCTGTCGCTGTATAACACTGGGGTACAGTACTGGTGGGGATGGGTCTGTCGCTGTATAACACTGGGGTACAGTACTGGTGGGGATGGATCTGTCACTGTATAACACTGGGGTACAGTACTGGTGGGGATGGGTCTGTCACTGTATAACACTGGGGCACAGTACTGGTGGGGATGGGTCTGTCACTGTATAACACTGGGGTACAGTACTGGTGGGGACGGGTCTGTCGCTGTATAACACTGGGGTACAGTACTGGTGGGGACGGGTCTGTCGCTGTATAACACTGGGGTACAGTACTGGTGGGGACGGGTCTGTCGCTGTATAACACTGGGGTACAGTACTGGTGAGGACGGGTCTGTCACTGTATAACACTGGGGTACAGTACTGGTGAGGATGGGTCTGTCACTGTATAACACTGGGGCACAGTACTGGTGGGGATGGGTCTGTTACTGTATAACACTGGGGTACAGTACTGGTGAAGATGGGTCTGTCGCTGTATAACACTGGGGTACAGTGCTGGTGAGGATGGGTCTGTCGCTGTATAACACTGGGGTACAGTACTGGTGGGGATGGGTCTGTCGCTGTATAACACTGGGGTACAGTACTGGTGGGGATGGGTCTGTCGCTGTATAACACTGGGGTACAGTGCTGGTGGGGACGGGTCTATACCTGACATTGGGATGTTTGTGGGGGTTTGATTGGTGTTACTGTGAGCCTGCCATGGGCACTCTGTCCACTGGTGGATGTTGTTGGAGGCTGTAACTGGCTCTGGTGTGTGTGCTCTCTTCCTAACCCACTCTGCTTGTGTTAAACCAGATCCGAGTGCCCTGGCAGGACAGTCAGGTCCTGACCACGCTGTGATAGGCGGAGTGGTAGCTGTCGTCGTCTTCATCACGCTGTGTTTGATCATTGTGCTCGGTCGTTACCTAGCTCGGCATAAAGGTAGGTCAGAATTTCAATCCAATCCCCTTGCTGCTCTCAATCTCCACCCCTTCCTCCCCTGCACCAGTAACCCCCCCCCCCGGGAATGTCAGCAAGAGTGGGATTGTCAATCTGACCCCCCCGGGAATGTCAGCAAGAGTGGGATTGTCAATCTGACCCGAGTTTAGAAACCATAGAAACCCTACAGTGCAGAAGGAGGCCATTCGGCCCATCGAGTCTGCACCGACCACAATCCCACCCAGGCCCTACCCCCACATATTTACCCGCTAATCCCTCTAACCTACGCATCCCAGGACTCTAAGGGGCAATTTTTTTTAACCTGGCCAATCGACCTAACCCGCACATCTTTGGACTGTGGGAGGAAACCGGAGCACCCGGAGGAAACCCACGCAGACACGAGGTGAATGTGCAAACTCCACACAGACAGTGACCCGAGCCGGGAATCGAACCCGGGACCCTGGAGCTGTGAAGCAGCAGTGCTAACCACTGTGCTACCGTGCCGCCCAAAATCCAGCTGCTCCTTTCTGGCGCAGCCTGAGTCAGAACTGTCCAATCCAACAGCTTCCTGAAGCCTTGTGTTGAGGACAGGAGAGTCAGAGATAAGGAAACAACATCCCCTTTCATACAGCACTCACTGCCATAAAGCAGATAAGATTAAAGCTCCAGCAACCAGGAGACGCCAGGCTGAGGGAGGTTTGTGAGCTTGGCTGGTAGGATTGGGGGGGGTGAGGGGGCGGTGGTGAAATGGGGGAGTGCAGTGGTGGGGGGGGGAAGAGACAGTTGGTTGGGGCAGTTGCTGGTGGACAGGGTAGGTTGGGGAGTCAGTGCAGGGTTGGGGGGTAGGCTGGCAGGATTGGGGATGGGGGTAGGACTGGCGAGGGGGTCATGTGGTCAGTGGGGCAGGATGGGGGGGTGGAGTCAGTGGAGGTTTGAGCTTCTCGGGCAGTCAGCTCCCTGGGGATCTCCGGGATAGACGGTCCCCTGCGTATCTTTGGGGTTCCCTGTAGACACATGGTCCTGGAACTGGGATGTTCCAAGTGTGAAGTTCATGGTTTCCTGAACCTCGTTTCACTGATTGTTGCGTTTTATGTTGCTGTTAATTCTACTCCAACCAGACTGAAGTTAAATTTAGCACGGTCAATGCACCCTAACAGGCACGTCTTTCAGACTGTGGGAGGAAACCGGAGCACCCGGAGGAAACCCACGCAGACATGGGGAGAATGTGCAGACTCCACACGACACTGACCCAAGCCGGGAATCGAACCCGGGTCCCTGGCGCTGTGAGGCAGCAGTGAACCCGGGTCCCTGGCGCTGTGAGGCAGCAGTGCTAACCGCTGTGCCAGGCTTTTTAATACTAACTTTTTAGAATAATATATTTGGAATAAAAAGAATGGCAGAATGGGCTTGATGGGCTGAATCCCCCGCTGTCAACATCCTGGGGGCTGCCATTAAACAGAAGCTCAACCAGACTCACCACATAAACACTGTGGCTACCAGAGCAGGTCAGAAGCTGGAAATCCCGCGGTGAGTAACTCACCTCCTAACTCCCCAAAGCTGATCCACCATCTACAAGTCAGGAGTGTGATGGAATACTCCCCACTTGTCTGGATGAGTGCAGCTCCAACAACACTCAAGAAGCTCGACACCATCCAGGACAAAGGCAGCCCACTTGATTGGCACATCTACAAACATTCAATCCCTCCACCACAACACTCAGTCCACACTGCTGCTACTATCTACAAGATGCAAGAACAACAGCAGCAGATACATGGGAACGCCACCACCTGCAAGTTCTCCTGCAAGTCACTCACCATCCTGACTTGGAAATATATCGCCGTTCCCTCCCTGTCACTGGGTTAAAATCCTAGAACTCCCTCCCCTAACAGCACGTAGGTGTACCTACACCACAGGGACTGCTGCGGTTCAAGAAGGCAGCTCACCACCATCCCCTTCTCAAGGGGCACTTAGAGATGTGCCTAGCCAGTGACACCCACATCCCTTGAACAAAGGAAAGAAAAGCACTCCCACCACAAGCTCCATCCATCCAGACTAAGTGACACTGAGTGAGAAATTGGGAATTTGGGTGAAACCTCTTCATTCAGAGTAATGAGAAAAGCTGAATGGTTTAGATAGATTGGGGAAAAGGGAGAAGGCAGGAGAATGGGGATGAGAAAAATATCAGCCATGATTGAATGGCGGAGCAGACTCGATGGGCCGAGTGGCCTAATTCTGCTCCTATGTCTTATGGTCTTATGAGAAGGGAATGGGTTAGGATGAGATGCAGTAAACCGGAAGGAAGCTTTTGTGGAGGATAGACAGGGATCGGCCCTAAAGGGCTGAATGGCCTGTGTCTGTGCTGCACAGTGTGTGTGACTCCTGCTTTTCTGTCTTTACAGACAGTATCTGAGCTGAGCTGTTTGTCTCCGCTGTCAGCTGCCACTCTGAGGCTCCGGGAGAGTTGGTAAATTATTCACTAAATGTGAACCATTGTTCTCACAGGAACCTACCTGACAAACGAGGCCAAAGGAGCTGAAGATGCACCAGATGCAGACACGGCGATCATCAATGCAGAGGGAAGCCAGGCTAACGCAGAGGACAAGAAGGAATATTTCATCTGAAACTGACCCATTGTTCAGAGATCCATTCACCTGCTCTTAGAAACTGGCTATCAACAGGACTTATTCAATTAGCAACCCCCAGATTCCCCACCCACCCAGACCCACACCCCCTCCCACTCCCCAACCCCTCCCACCCACACCCCCTCCCGCACCCCCCACACACCCCGTCCCACACCCCCTCCCACTCCCCAACCCCTCCCCACCCACACCCCCTTCCGCACCCCCCACCCACCCAGACCCACACCCCCTACCACTCCCCATCCCCTCCCGTCCACCCACACCGCCTCCCGCATCCCCTCCCACTCCCCAGCCCCTCCCACCCACACCCCCTCCCTGCACCCCCCACACACCCCGTCCCACACCCCCTACCACTCCCCAACCCCTCCCAACCCACACCGCCTCCTGCATCCCCTCCCACTCCCCAGCCCCTCCCACCCACACCCCCTCCCGCACCCCCCACACACCCCGTCCCCACACCCCCTACCACTCCCCACCCAGACCCCATCCCATTCCCCACTCCCTCCCCGCCCATCCACACCCCCTCCCATACCCCCCCACACACCCCTCCCGCGCCCCCTCCCACACCTGTCCCACCCTCTCCTCACCCGCATCCCCTCCCACATCCTGTCCCATTCCCTCCCTTCACTGTCCTTTTCCCCAACTTCCTCCCTTCCCCCTTCTCTCTCCTGATCTCCTCTCACTTCCTCCACCTCTCCCCAAAACCTCACTCTCCGCACCTTCCGCTCCTCACTCTCCTCCTCGGCTACCTCCATTTCTTCACACCCTCCCCCTCCCTACACCTCCACCCTGCTTCAGCACACCCAAACTCCCCCTCCCCTCTTTCGCCCCATCCTTCCCCCCCAAAGTCCCTTTGACTGCCCCTCCCCATTCCCCTCTCCTCCATTCTCCCTCCATTTCCTCCCCCTACCTCCCTCT
>NW_027594335.1:2500-18984 GCF_964213995.1 Mustelus asterias | reverse complement strand
AGAGCGAGACAGAGAGAGAGAGAGCGAGACAGAGAGAGAGAGAGCGAGACAGAGAGAGAGAGAGCGAGACAGAGAGAGAGAGAGCGAGACAGAGAGAGAGAGCGAGACAGAGAGAGAGAGAGCGAGACAGAGAGCGAGACAGAGAGACAGAGAGCGAGACAGAGAGCGAGACAGAGAAAGCGAGAGACAGAGATACAGAGAAAGCGAGAGACAGAGAGAGAAACAGAGAGTGAGAGAAACAGAGATATTCCACATGGAGAGAGGGAGGTGTGGGTCAGACCTGGGTGAGGGAGGGATTGAAAGCACAGAGGAGACAGAGAGAGCTTCGGAGCGGGGAAAAGTTTCCGTAGAACTTACTGCTGAGAACTTCCATGGTGCCGGCTGGGACCTGGAACCGGGATGCTTCTGAACAATGTTCCCCTTCCGTGGGGTCCCCGAGGCTGAGTGTGGAGAGATCCCCCGACTTCAGAGACCCTCACCCCTGACGCACACACACACACGGACACACACACACTTCTCACAACCTTCTAGAAGTCTCTCTCTCTCTCTCTCCCGGGACCTGCGCAGAGAGTCAGGGACTGGTGGAAAGTTTTGAGATGCCAGGGAACGGGGGGTGGGGGACAGTTGATCACTGAGGGAGTGGGGGAGTGATTGGCCTGAGGGGAGAGGTATCGGAGGCCATCACAGGCTCTGGGAATCTCTCCCAGCAGCGGAGGAGGTAGAACAGGAACAAGACGGGGCTGGTTACTGACTGCACGGTGTAACATGTACACAGCGCTTCCCGACTCAGGTCAAAGCAGCTGAACTCCTTCAGAACCACTCAGAGATTTAACTCTTTACAGGGTTAGATACAGAGTGAATCTCCCTCTACACAGTCCCCATCAAACACTCCCAGGACAGGTACAGCACGGGGTTAGATACAGAGTAAAGCTCCCTCTACACTGTCCCCATCAAACACTCCCAGGACAGGTACAGCACGGGGTTAGATACAGAGTAAAGCTCCCTCTACACTATCCCCATCAAACACTCCCAGGACAGGTACAGCACGGGGTTAGATACAGAGTAAAGCTCCCTCTACACTGTCCCCCATCAAACACTCCCAGGACAGGTACAGCACGGGGTTAGATACAGAGTAAAGCTCCCTCTACACTGTCCCCATCAAACACTCCCAGGACAGGTTCAGCACGGGGTTAGATACAGAGTAAAGCTCCCTCTACACTATCCCCATCAAACACTCCCAGGACAGGTACAGCACGGGGTTAGATACAGAGTAAAGCTCCCTCTACACTGTCCCCATCAAACACTCCCAGGACAGGTACAGCACGGGGTTAGATACAGAGTAAAGCTGCCTCTGCACTGTCCCCCATCAAACACTCCCAGGACAGGTACAGCAGGGGGTTAGATACAGAGTAAAGCTCTCTCTACACTGTCCCCATCAAACACTCCCAGGACAGGTACAGCACGGGGTTAGATACAGAGTAAAGCTCCCTCTACACTGTCCCCATCAAACACTCCCAGGACAGGTACAGCACGGTGTTAGATACAGAGTAAAAGCTCCCTCTACACTGTCCCCCATCAAACACTCCCAGGACAGGTACAGCACGGGGTTAGATACAGAGTAAAGCTCCCTCTACACTGTCCCCATCAAACACTCCCAGGACAGGTACAGCACGGGGTTAGATACAGAGTAAAGCTCCCTCTACACTGTCCCCCATCAAACACTCTCAGGACAGGTACAGCACGGGGTTAGATACAGAGTAAAGCTCCCTCTACACTGTCCCCATCAAACACTCCCAGGACAGGTACAGCACGGGGTTAGATACAGAGTAAAGCTCCCTCTGCACTGTCCCCCATCAAACACCCCCAGGACAGGTACAGCACGGGGTTAGATACAGAGTAAAGCTCCCTCTACACTATCCCCATCAAACACTCCCAGGACAGGTACAGCACGGGGTTAGATACAGAGTAAAGCTCCCTCTACACTGTCCCCCATCAAACACTCCCAGGACAGGTACAGCACGGGGTTAGATACAGAGTAAAGCTCCCTCTACACTGTCCCCATCAAACACTCCCAGGACAGGTACAACACGGGGTTAGATACAGAATAAAGCTCCCTCTACACTGTCCCCATCAAACACTCCCAGGACAGGTACAGCACGGGGTTAGATACAGAGTAAAGCTCCCTCTACACTGTCCCCATCAAACACTCCCAGGACAGGTACAGCACGGGGTTAGATACAGAGTAAAGCTCCCTCTACACTGTCCCCCATCAAACACTCCCAGGACAGGGACAGCACGGGGTTAGATACAGAGTAAAGCTCCCTCTACACTATCCCCATCAAACACTCCCAGGACAGGTACAGCACGGGGTTAGATACAGAGTAAAGCTCCCTCTACACTGTCCCCCATCAAACACTCCCAGGACAGGTACAGCACGGGGTTAGATACAGAGTAAAGCTCCCTCTACACTGTCCCCATCAAACACTCCCAGGACAGGTTCAGCACGGGGTTAGATACAGAGTAAAGCTCCCTCTACACTGTCCCCATCAAACACTCCCAGGACAGGTACAACACGGGGTTAGATACAGAATAAAGCTCCCTCTACACTGTCCCCATCAAACACTCCCAGGACAGGTACAGCACGGGGTTAGATACAGAGTAAAGCTCCCTCTACACTGTCCCCCATCAAACACTCCCAGGACAGGTACAGCACGGGGTTAGATACAGAGTAAAGCTCCCTCTACACTGTCCCCATCAAACACTCCCAGGACAGGTTCAGCACGGGGTTAGATACAGAGTAAAGCTCCCTCTACACTGTCCCCATCAAACACTCCCAGGACAGGTACAGCACGGGGTTAGATGCAGAGTAAAGCTCCCTCTACACTGTCCCCATCAAACACTCCCAGGACAGGTACAGCACGGGGTTAGATACAGAGTAAAGCTCCCTCTACACTGTCCCCCATCAAACACTCCCAGGACAGGTACAGCACGGGGTTATATACAGAGTAAAGCTCCCTCTACACTGTCCCCCATCAAACACTCCCAGGACAGGTACAACACGGGGTTAGATACAGAGTAAAGCTCCCTCTACACTGTCCCCCATCAAACACTCCCAGGACAGGTACAGCACGGGGTTAGATACAGAGTAAAGCTCCCTCTACACTGTCCCCATCAAACACTCCCAGGACAGGTACAACACGGGGTTAGATACAGAGTAAAGCTCCCTCTACACTGTCCCCATCAAACACTCCCAGGACAGGTACAGCACGGGGTTAGATACAGAGTAAAGCTCCCTCTACACTGTCCCCATCAAACACTCCCAGGACAGGTACAGCACGGGGTTAGATACAGAGTAAAGCTCCCTCTACACTGTCCCCCATCAAACACTCCCAGGACAGGGACAGCACGGGGTTAGATACAGAGTAAAGCTCCCTCTACACTGTCCCCCTTCAACAAGTACAGCATGGGAATACTGTATCTAACCCCGTGCTGTACCTGTCCTGGGAGTGTTTGATGGGGGACAGTGTAGAGGGAGCTTTACTCTATATCTAACCCCGTGCTGTACCTGTCCTGGGAGTGTTTGATGGGGACAGTGTAGAGGGAGCTTTACTCTGTATCTAACCCCGTGCTGTACCTGTCCTGGGAGTGTTTGATGGGGACAGTGTAGAGGGAGATTCACTCTGTATCTAACCCTGTAAAGAGTTAAATCTCTGAGTGGTTCTGAAGGAGTTCAGCTGCTTTGACCTGAGTCGGGAAGCGCTGCGTACAAGTTACACCGTGCAGTCAGTAACCAGCCCCGTCTTGTTCCTGTTCTACCTCCTCCGCTGCTGGGAGAGATTCCCAGAGCCTGTGATGGCCTCCGATACCTCTCCCCTCAGGCCAATCACTCCCCCACTCCCTCAGTGATCAACTGTCCCCCACCCCCCGTTCCCTGGCATCTCAAAACTTTCCACCAGTCCCTGACTCTCTGCGCAGGTCCCGGGAGAGAGAGAGAGAGAGACTTCTAGAAGGTTGTGAGAAGTGTGTGTGTGTGTGTGTCCGTGTGTGTGTGTGCGTCAGGGGTGAGGGTCTCTGAAGTCGGGGGATCTCTCCACACTCAGCCTCGGGGACCCCACGGAAGGGGAACATTGTTCAGAAGCATCCCGGTTCCAGGTCCCAGCCGGCACCATGGAAGTTCTCAGCAGTAAGTTCTACGGATACTTTTCCCCGCTCCGAAGCTCTCTCTGTCTCCTCTGCGCTTTCAATCCCTCCCTCACCCAGGTCTGACCCACACCTCCCTCTCTCCATGTGGAATATCTCTCCCTCTGTCCCTAATCTGCTCACACTGTTCGTCCCATATCCCTCTCTCTCTCTCTCTCTGTCTCTCTCCCTCTCTCTGTCTCTCTGTTTGTGTCTCTCTCTCCCTCTCTCTGTCTCTCTCTCTCTCTCTGTCTCTCTCTCTGTCTTTCTCTCTCCCTCTCTCTGTCTCTCTCTCTCTGTCTCTCTCCCTCTTGTCTCTCTCTCTCTCTCTATCTGTCCCTCTCTCTCTCTTGTCTCTCTCTCTCTCTTTCTGTCTCTCTCTCTCTTTCTCTCTCTATCTCTCACTCCCTGTCTCTCTCTCTGTCTCTCTCTCTGTCTCTCTCTGTCCCTCTCTGTCTCTGTCTCTGTCTCTGTCTGTCTCTCTCTCTGTCTCTCTCTCTCTGTCTCTCCCTCTTTCTGTCTCCCTCTCTCTGTCTCTCTGTCTCTCCGCCTCTCTCTATCTGTCTCTCTCTGTCTCTCTCTCTCCCTCTCTGTCCTCCTCTGTCCCTGTCTCTCTCTCTCTGTCTCTCTCTCTCTCTGTCTCTCTCTCTCTCTCTCTGTCTCTCTCTGTCTTCCTGTCTCGCTCTCTGTCTCGCTCTCTGTCTCGCTCTCTGTCTCGCTCTCTGTCTCGCTCTCTGTCTCGCTCTCTGTCTCGCTCTCTGTCTCGCTCTCTGTCTCGCTCTCTGTCTCTCTCTCTGTCTCCCTGTCTCACTCTCTCTCTGACTCTCTCTCCGTCTCTCTCTCTCTGTCACTCTGTCTCTCTCTCTCTCTCTCTGTTTCTCTCTCAGTCTCTCTCTCTCTGTCCCACTCTCAGTGTCCCTGTGTCTCTCTGTCTCTCTCTCTCTCTTTGTCTCTCTATCTCCCTCTGTCTCTCTCTGTCTCTCTCTCTCTCTCTGTCTCTCTCTCTCTCCCTGTCTTTCTCTCTCTCTCTCTGTCTCTCTCTCTGTCTCTCTCTCTGTCTCTCTCTATCTCTCTCTCTCCCTCTGCCTCTCTCTGTCTCTCTCAGCCTCTCTCCCTCTGTGTCTCTCTGTCCCTCTCTGTCTCTCTGTGTCTGTCTCTCTCTGTCTTTCTCTCTCTCTCTGTCTCTCTCTCTCTCTCTCCCTCTCTCGTTCTCTCATTCTCTGACGGTACAGCATGGTGGCACAGTGGGTTAGCGCTGCTGCCTCACTGCGCCAGGGACCCGGGTTCGATTCCCAAAGAACAAAGAACAGTACAGCACAGGAAACAGGCCCTTCGGCCCTCCAAGCCTGTGCCGCTCCTTGGTCCAACTAGACCATTCGTTTGTATCCCTCCATTCCCAGGCTGCTCATGTGACTATCCAGGTAAGTCTTAAACGATGTCAGCGTGTCTGCCTCCACCACCCTACTTGGCAGCGCATTCCAGGCCCCCACCACCCTCTGTGTAAAAAACGTCCCTCTGATGTCTGAGTTATACCTCGCCCCTCTCACCTTGAGCCCGTGACCCCTCGTGATCGTCACCTCCGACCTGGGAAAAAGCTTCCCACTGTTCACCCTATCTATACCCTTCATAATCTTGTACACCTCTATTAGATCTCCCCTCATTCTCCGTCTTTCCAAGGAGAACAACCCCAGTCTACCCAATCTCTCCTCATAGCTAAGACCCTCCATACCAGGCAACATCCTGGTAAACCTTCTCTGCACTCTCTCCAACGCCTCCACGTCCTTCTGGTAGTGCGGCGACCAGAACTGGACGCAGTACTCCAAATGTGGCCTAACCAGCGTTCTATACAGCTGCATCATCAGACTCCAGCTTTTATACTCTATACACCGTCCTATAAAGGCAAGCATACCATATGCCTTCTTCACCACCTTCTCCACCTGTGTTGCCACCTTCAAGGATTTGTGGACTTGCACACCCAGGTCCCTCTGTGTTTCTATACCGGATCCCGGCTCGGGTCTCTCTCTGTGCGGAGTGGAGTCTTGCTGTGCCATTAACGTTCCTCACTGCGTGCCGTACCTGCACGCCAGCCTTCAGCGACTGTTCACCCAGGGCACCCCCCGTTTCCTAAACTGCCCCAATTTCTGATTGGATTTATTATCGTTTCGTGTATTGGGATCCAGTGAAAAGTATTGTTTCTTCCGCGTTATACAGACAAAGCATACCGTTCATAGAGAAGGAAAGGAGAGGGTGCAGAATGTAGTGTTACAGTCACAGCTCGGGGTGTAGAGAAAGATCAGCGTCAGGTAAGGTAGGTCCATTCAAAAGTCTGACGGCAGCAGGGAAGAAGCTGTTCTTGAGTCGGTCGGTACGTGACCTCAGACTTTTGTATCTTTTTCCCGACGGAAGAAGGTGGAAGAGAGAATGTCCGGGGTGTGTGGCGGGGGGGGTCCTTGATTATGCCGGCTGCTTTTCCCCCCGAGGCAGCGGGAAGTGTAGACGGAGTCAATGGATGGGAGGCTGGTGATGGGATTGGGCTACATTCACGACCCTTTGTAGTTCCTTGCGGTCTTGGGCAGAGCAGGAGCCCCAGACCGAGCTGTGATACACCCGGAAAGGATGCTTTCTATGGGGCATCTGTAAAAGTTGGTGAGAGTCGGAGCTGACATGTCAAATTTCCTAATCCTGCTCCTGTGTCTTCTGGTCTGACAGAGAGAGAGAGAGAGAGAGAAAGAGATCATGAAACAGGGATACAGAGGAGGGAGAGATGGAGATACAGAGACAGGGAGATAGGTATTGGGGAGAGAGAGAGAGATATAGAGAGAGAAAGATCGATCGGGGGGAGAGAGAGAGAGAGAGAGAGAAAGATCGATCGGGGGAGAGAGAGAGAGAGAGATATAGAGAGAGAAAGATTGATCAGGAGAGAGAGAGAGAGAAAGAGATCATGAAACAGGGATACAGAGGAGGGAGAGATGGAGATACAGAGACAGGAAGATGGGTATTGGGGGAGAGAGAGAGAGATATAGAGAGAGAAAGATCGATCAGGAGAGAGAGAGAGAAAGATCGATCGGGGGAGAGAGAGAGAGATATAGAGAGAGAAAGATCGATCAGGAGAGAGAGAGAGAAAGATCGATCGGGGGAGAGAGAGATTGCTCGAGAGAGAGAGAGAGACAAATCGATAGAGAGAGACTGAGGCAGGAGGATGGGAAAGTTTAAAGTTTATTTATTTATTCGTACAAGTTAGGCTTACATTAACACTGCAATGAAGTTACTGTGAAAGTCCCCTAGTCGCCACACACTCCTGTTCGGGTAACACTGAGGGGGAATTTAGCACGGCCAATCCACCCTAACCAGCACGGTCTTTCAGACTGTGGGAGGAAACCGGAGCACCCGGAGGAAACCCACGCAGACACGGGGAGAAGGTGCAGACTCCGCACAGACAGTGACCCGAGCCGGGAATCGAACCCGGGTCCCTGGTGCTGTGAGGCAGCAGCGCTAACCCACTGTTATCTAAATAGTGAGAGATTCGAGTCGGAGAGGTTTACAGCATGGAAACAGGCCCTTCGGCCCAACTTGTCCATGCCGCCCCTTTTTATTAACCCCCTAAGCCAGTCCCAATTGCCCACGTTTGGTCCATATCCCTCTATACCCATCTTACCCATGTAACTGTCTAAATGCTTTTTAAAAGACAAAATTGTATCCGCCTCTACTACTGCCTCTGGCAGCTCGTTCCAGACACTCACCACCCTCTGTGTGAAAAAATTGCCCCTCTGGACCCTTTTGTATCTCTCCCCTCTCACCTTAAACCTATGCCCTCTAGTTTTAGACTCCCCTACCTTTGGGGAAAAGATATTGACTATCTAGCTGATCTGTGCCCCTCATTATTTTATAGACCTCTATAAGGTCACCCCTCAGCCTCCTACGCTCCAGAGAAAAAAGTCCCAGTCTATCCAGCCTCTCCTTATAACTCAATCCATCAAGTCCCGGTAGCATCCGAGTAAATCTTTTCTGCACTCTTTCTAGTTTAATAATATCCTTTCTATAATAGGGTGACCAGAACTGTACACAGAGCTCTGAGGGGTAGAGGGATCTGGGTGTCCTAGTGTATGAATCTCACAAGGTTAGATTGATTTGATTAGATTTGATTTATTATTGTCACATGTATTAGTATCCAGTGAAAAGTATTGTTTCCTGCGCGCTATACAGACAAAGCATACCGTTCATAGAGTACAGAGGAGAGAAGGAAAAGGATTTGATTTATTATTGTCACATGTATTGGGATACAGTGAAAAGTATTGTTTCTTGCGCATATACAGACAAAGCATACTGTTCATAGAGTACGGAGGGGAGAGAGTGCAGAATGTAGTGTTACAGTCACAGCTAGGGGTGTAGAGAAAGATCAGCGTAAGGTAAGGTAGGTCCATTCAACAGTCTGATGGCAGCAGGGAAGAAGCTGTTCTTGAGTCGGTCGGTACGTGACCCCAGACTTTTGTATCTTTTTCCCGACGGAAGAAGGTGGAAGAGAGAATGTCCGGGGTGCGTGGGGGGGGTCCTTGATTATGCCGGCTGCTTTTCCCCCCGAGGCAGCGGGAAGTGTAGATGGAGTCAATGGATGGGAGGCTGGTGATGGGATTGGGCTACATTCACGACCCTTTGTAGTTCCTTGCGGTCTTGGGCAGAGCAGGAGCCCCAGACCGAGCTGTGATACACCCAGAAAGGATGCTTTCTATGGGGCATCTGTAAAAGTTGGTGAGAGTCGGAGCGGATATGCCGAATTTCCTTCATCTTCTGAGAAAGTAGAGGCGTTGTGGGCTTTCTTAACTATCCTGTCGGAATGGGGGGGGGGCAGGGTTGGGGGCATGTAAGATCCACAACTAATTCGGAAAACTGATATTGTTTATTGCAAGTGGAATTCATTAGAAAAGTGGGGAGGTAATAAATCAGTGATTCAGAGCGTTGGGGAGATTATCCGATAGCCAGGAGTGAATCTCAGACTGAAATCTAATCGAGAGGCAGATAAACAGATGAAGGAATAGATACAGGATGTGGAGATACAGAGGGAGAGAGATTCTGACATTGTTACTGCTCTGCTCTACAGAAAGGAATGCAGTATTACTTCAGCTGAGTGAACGAGAATGATTTAATCTGAAAGCTTTGAAACAAATAGTCATGTCCAAACATGTCGCACTGTCAAATATTCACTCAGTTCCATTCACTTGAAAACTGTAAACAGGCTGGAGTACAGTGTGACCCTTAAACTGAATAAACAGCGACTCTGTACAGTTACACAGTGAGTGATCCTTACCCTGCTGAATAAACAGCGACTCTGTACAGTTACACAGTGAGTGATCCTTACCCTGCTGAATAAACAGTGACTCTGTACAGTTACACAGTGAGTGATCCTTACCCTGCTGAATAAACAGTGACTCTGTACAGTTACACAGTGAGTGATCCTTACCCTGCTGAATAAACAGTGACTCTGTACAGTTACACAGTGAGTGATCCTTACCCTGCTGAATAAACAGTGACTCTGTACAGTTACACAGTGAGTGATCCTTACCCTGCTGAATAAACAGTGACTCTGTACAGTTACACAGTGAGTGATCCTTACCCTGCTGAATAAACAGTGACTCTGTACAGTTACACAGTGAGTGATCCTTACCCTGCTGAATAAACAGTGACTCTGTACAGTTACACAGTGAGTGATCCTTACCCTGCTGAATAAACAGTGTCTCTGTACAGTTACACAGTGAGTGATCCTTAACATGGTGCGCCGCACTGTGGGAGGGTCAGTGCTGAGGGAGCGCCGCACTGTGGGAGGGTCGGTGCTGAGGGAGCGCCGCACTGTGGGAGGGTCAGTGCTGAGGGAGCGCCGCACTGTGGGAGGGTCAGTGCTGAGGGAGCGCCGCACTGTGGGAGGGTCAGTGCTGAGGGAGCGCCGCACTGTGGGAGGGTCGGTGCAGAGGGAGCGCCGCACTGTGGGAGGGTCGGTGCTGAGGGAGCGCCGCACTGTGGGAGGGTCAGTGCTGAGGGAGCGCCGCACTGTGGGAGGGTCAGTGCTGAGGGAGCGCCGCACTGTGGGAGGGTCAGTGCTGAGGGAGCGCCGCACTGTGGGAGGGTCGGTGCTGAGGGAGCGCCGCACTGTGGGAGGGTCGGTGCTGAGGGAGCGCCGCACTGTGGGAGGGTCAGTGCTGAGGGAGCGCCGCACTGTGGGAGGGTCAGTGCTGAGGGAGCGTCGCACTGTGGGAGGGTCAGTGCTGAGGGAGCGCCGCACTGTGAGAGGGTCAGTGCTGAGGGAGTGCCGCACTGTGGGAGGGTCAGTGCTGAGGGAGCGCCGCACTGTGGGAGGGTCAGTGCTGAGGGAGCGCCGCACTGTGGGAGGGTCAGTGCTGAGGGAGTGCCGCACTGTGGGAGGGTCAGTGCTGAGGGAGCGCCGCACTGTGGGAGGGTCGGTGCTGAGGGAGCGCCGCACTGTGGGAGGGTCGGTGCTGAGGGAGCGCCGCACTGTGGGAGGGTCAGTGCTGAGGGAGCGCCGCACTGTGGGAGGGTCCGTGCTGAGATAATCCTTCCCCACTCTCCAAGACAGTTACATGTTCCATGGGAATTTCTCACTCACTCACCATTCCCCCGGCTGCTCAGACAGGAATCTTTCGGCCATCGTGTTTTGACCCATCCTTAAGGAAGGACGTGTCGGAATTTGAGAGACAGAGAGAGACAGAGGGAGACAGACACAGAGAGACAGACGCAGAGAGAGAGACACAGAGAGAGAGACACAGAGAGAGAGACACAGAGAGAGAGACACAGACAGAGGGAGAGAGAGACTCAGACAGAGGGAGAGACACAGAGACAGAGAGAGAGTGTGGACGAGATTGTGAATTGTTCCGGTGATTGGAGGGTTTGGGAGATGTGGTTCTGGGAATATTGGGAATGGAGAGGGGGTAACACATTGCCGGAGGTTTGGAGAGGAAGGGGAGGGAATGTGGAGGCTGTGGGGATGGAGGGAGCGAGTGATGGGGAGGGAGAGGGGGGTGAAGCCAGCAGGATGAGGAGCGGCAAGGTGGCACAGAGGGTTCGCGCTGCTGCCTCACAGCGTCAGGGACCCAGGTTCGATTCCCGGCTCGGGTCACTGTCTGTGCGGAGTGGAGTCTTGCTGTGCCATTAACGTTCCTCTCTGCGTGCCGTACCTGCACGCCAGCCTTCAGCGACTGTTCACCCAGGGCTGCCCCCGTTTCCTAAACTGCCCCAATTTCTGATTTGATTTATTGTTGTCACATGTATTAGTATCCAGTGAAAAGTATTGTTTCTTGCGCGTTATACAGACAAAGCATACCGTTCATAGAGTACAGACGGAGAAGGAAAAGGATTTGATTTGATTTATTATTGTCACACGTATCGGGATACAGTGAAAAGTATTGTTTCTTGCGCGCTGCACAGACAAAGCATACCGTTCATAGAGAAGGAAAGGAGAGGGCGCAGAATGTAGTGTTACAGTCACAGCGAGGGTGTAGAGCAGTGGTTCCCAAAGGGTGCGGCGCGCCACACTGGTGCGGCGAGAGAGGATGGCAGGCGTGGCGGGAAGATTCAAGGACAATCAAAGAAACATTGAAACATGGATAGATATTTTTCCAAAGTGAGAGCAAGAGCATCAAGTGATGCTGAGGACGATCCGAGTCCAGGTTGTGATCCAGAATCACCGTTCGAACAGAGTGCTGACGAAGAGTCATTGAATTCTACACCAGTAGCAGGCCCGAGCAAACCTCCAAAAAATAAAGTTTGTCGACAATATCTGGAGAGCTATCTGAGTCTCGGTTTCACATGGAGATGAAAAGGTTCCTCGGCCTATGTGTTTGATCTGTGGTGAGAAGCTTTCCAATTCCAATATGGTCCCAAGCAAGATGGAAAGACATAAGGAACATAAGAAACATAAGAAATAGGAGCAGGAGTAGGCCATCTGGCCCCTCGAGCCTGCCCCGCCATTCAATAAGATCATGGCTGATCTGACGTGGATCAGTTCCACTTACCCGCCTGATCCCTTAATTCCCTTACCGATCAGGAATCCATCCATCCACGCTTTAAACATATTCAGCGAGGTAGCCTCCACCACCTCAGTGGGCAGAGAATTCCAGAGATTCACCACCCTCTGGGAGAAGAAGTTCCTCCTCAACTCTGTCTTAAACCGACCCCCCTTTATTTTGAGGCTGTGTCCTCTAGTTTTAACTTCCTTACTAAGTGGAAAGAATCTCTCCGCCTCCACCCTATCCAGCCCCCGCATTGTCTTATAAGTCTCCATAAGATCCCCCCTCATCCTTCTAAACTCCAACGAGTACAAACCCAATCTCCTCAGCCTCTCCTCATAATCCAAACCCCTCATCTCCGGTATCAACCTCATCTCCGGTATCAACCTATCAAGACATCTGTTGTCAAAACATGGAAATCTGGCAAAGAAGGATGTTCAATATTTTGAAAGGCTTTTGGAACGGCAGAAATGCCAATGATCATATTTCGAAAAACGAATGACAGCCTCAGATAAGATGCAGATTGTATCTGACCAAGTGGCTGAATTCATTGCTCAACAGACAAAGCCACATACAATAGCTGAAAAATTGATTCATCCTGCCCGCAGCTTGATTGTGAAAACTTTGTCTGGTGATGATGCTGAGTGAGAAGTGATGGAAATTCCTTTGTCTGATAATACAATTCGCAGAAGAATAGTTGATGTGTCAGCCAATATTGAGAAGCGTGTTTCCGAAAGTATGAAGAATTCTAAATTTGCCATTCAAGTTGATGAATCGACCGACATTCGGGGGAAAAGCACAGTCGCTTGCCTATCTCAGATTCATTCACAATGATGTTACAGAGAGAGATTGAATAGGTTGGGACTTTATTCCCTGGAGCATAGAAGATTGAGGGGAGATTTGATAGAGGTGTATAAGATTTTGACAGGTATAGATAGAGTGAATGCAAGCAGGCTTTTTCCGCTGAGGCTCGGGGAGAGAAAAACCAGAGGGCATGGGTTAAGGGTGAAAGGAGAAAAGTTTAAAAGGAATATTAGGGGGGGGGCTTCTTCACGCAGAGAGTGGTGGGAGTGTGGAATGAGCTGCCGGATAAAGTGGTCAATGCACTTTCAACATTTAAGAAAAACTTGGACGGGTTGATGGATGAGAGGGGTGTGGAGGGATATGGTCCAAGTGCAGGTCAGTGGGACTAGGCAAAAAATGGTTCGGCACAGACAAGAAGGGCCAAAAGGCCTGTTTCTGAGCTGTAATTTTCTATGGTTCTATGAAATAATCACACAGTTTCTATGTTGCAAGGAACTTGAAAAACATACCAGAGGACAAGATATTTTCCAAACCTTGTCTGAGTATTTGGAAAAAGTTGAGATTTCATGGGATTCTTGTATTGGAATTTGTACGGATGGAGGTCCATGGATGATAGGGAATGTGAGGGGCTTGGCGGCACTCATCAAACAGAAAAACCTAGGTGTAATATCAACTCACTGTTTTTTACACAGAGAGGCATTAATCACCAAGACCCTTGTAGCTGATTTGAAGTTGGGTCGAGATCAGACTGTGCGCAATGTGAACTTCATCAAAGCAAAACCACTAAAGGCGCGGTTATTTGCTCAACTCTGCAAAGACGTGGAATCAAAGCATCAATGCCTCATTCTGCACTCGGAGGTTCGCTGGATGTCCCGCGGAAAAGTTTTAAATCGGGTGTTGGAACTGAAGAACGAATTGAGAGAATGTTTGGAACAAGAAGGGAACCCATTGTCCCACCAACTGGATGATAATGACTGGTGTGCAAAGCTGGCGTATTTGGTCGATATCTTTTCCCGGTTGAATGTGCTCAATGCCAGTACGCAAGGCCGCGATAACAATACCCTCACAACGACAGACAAACTAACTGCATTCAAAAAAAAAGCTTCAGCTCTGAAGAGCGATGCAACACAACCTCGAAACGTTCCCACTGGTAAAACGTTTTAAAACGAGCAATGAATTGTACGGCCTCAGACAGGAACATCTGGCAACACTGGTAGAAAAGATTGATCAATACTCCCCATCATTGTCTACAGAAAAAATTCGACTGGGTTAGAGACCCCCTTTGCGAACTCCAGCTGTTCAGGTCTGACATTGGATGAGGAGGAGGAAATGGCCTGCATTTCGAGTGATCGCACCTTGAAAACGAAACACGGGAGTATACCACTCACTGGACTCTTTTTGGATACACAACCAGAAACAGTATCCGCGCATCTCTTCAAGAGCATTAGCTATTCTTCTACAGTTCTCCACGACATCTTGTGAACAGGGATTTTCAGCTCTGACAAATATCAAAGACCAGAAAAGAGAAAGGCTTCTTTGTGTTGATGAGGAGATGAGAGTTTGTTTGTCTCAAATTAGCCCTAATATAAATAAGATTACCCGACAAAAACAAGCTCGCACCTCTCATTGAGTTTGTAAACTTACTGAAGGTTACATATGGGCGGCACGGTAGCACAGTGGTTAGCATTGCTGCTTCACAGCTCCAGGGTCCCGGGTTCGATTCCCGGCTCGGGTCACTGTCTGTGTGGAGTTTGCACATTCTCCTCGTGTCTGCGTGGGTTTCCTCCGGGTGCTCCGGTTTCCTCCCACAGTCCAAAGATGTGCGGGTTAGGTTGATTGGCCAGGTTAAAAATTGCCCCTTAGAGTCCTGGGATGCGTAGGTTAGAGGGATTAGCGGGTAAAATATGTGGGGGTAGGGCCTGGGTGGGATTGTGGTCGGTGCAGACTCGATGGGCCGAATGGCCTCCTTCTGCACTGTAGGGATTCTGTGATTTCTATGATATGGAAGAGGCTCGTCTATAAGTATATTTTGGGAATGAATCATGTTTTTATGTAGCTGCATTGTTTTATACTTTCTGGATGTCCCATGATCATATTATAAAGTAGTTTTGTTCTATGTTATGAATCAGACACTGTAAGAAGTTTAACAACACCAGGTTAAAGTCCAACGGGTTTATTTGGTAGCAAAAGCCACACAAGCTTTCGGAGCTGCAAGCCCAATCAAGCACTGTCAGGAGTTGTTTGTCTTTTTGAATGTATTTCTTATCAATGAAAAATTCGCTGTGGCGCGGGCAAATTTTTATTCCAAAAGTGCGGCCCAGTGAAAAAAGTTTGGGAACCACTGTTCTACACTGTCCCCATCAAACACGCCGAGGACAGGTACAGCACGGGGTTAGATACAGAGTAAAGCTCCCTCTACACTGTCTCCCATCAAACACTCCCAGGACAGGTACAACATGGGGTTAGATACAGAGTAAAGCTCCCTCTACACTGTCCTCATCAAACACTCCCAGGACAGGTACAGCACGGGGTTAGATACAGAGTAAAGCTCCCTCTACACTGTCCCCCCATCAAACACTCCCAGGACAGGTACAGCACGGGGTTAGATACAGAGTAAAGCTCCCTCTACACTGTCACTCATCAAATACTCCCAGGACAGGTACAGCACGGGGTTAGATACAGAGTAAAGCTCCCTCTACACTGTCCCCATCAAACACTCCCAGGACAGGTACAGCACGGGGTTAGATACAGAGTAAAGCTCTCTCCACACTGTCCCCATCAAACACCCCCAGGACAGGTACAGCACGGGGTTAAATACAGAGTAAAGCTCCCTCCTCTACACTGTCCCCATCAAACACTCCCAGGACAGGTACTGCACGGGGTTAGATACAGAGTAAAGCTCTCTCTACACTGTCCCCCATCAAACACTCCCAGGACAGGTACAGCACGGGGTTAGATACAGAGTAAAGCTCCCTCCTCTACACTGTCCCCATCAAACACTCCCAGGACAGGTACAGCACAGGGTTAGATACAGAGTAAAGCTCCCTCTACACTGTCCCCATCAAACACTCCCTGGACAGGTACAGCACGGGGTTAGATACAGAGTAAAGCTCCCTCGACACTGTCCCCCATCAATCACTCCCAGGACAGGTACAGCACGGGGTTAGATACAGAGTAAAGCTCCCTCAACACTGTCCCCATCAAACACTCCCAGGACAGGTACAGCACGGGGTTAGATACAGAGTAAAGCTCCCTCTACACTGTCCCCCATCAAACACTCCCAGGACAGGTACAGGACGGGGTTAGATACAGAGTAAATCTCCCTCTACACTGTCCCCATCAAACACTCCCAGGACAGGTACAGCACGGGGTTAGATACAGAGTAAAGCTCCCTCTACACTGTCCCCCATCAAACACTCCCAGGACAGGTACAGCACGGGGTTAGATACAGAGTAAAGCTCTCTCGACACTGTCCCCCATCAAACACTC
>NW_027594334.1:0-19000 GCF_964213995.1 Mustelus asterias | reverse complement strand
CCCTCTCTCTCTCTGTCTGGCCCCCCCTCTCTCTGTCTGGCCCCCCCCTCTCTGTATGGCCCCCCCCCCTTCTCTCTGTATGGCTCCCCCCTCTCTCTGTATGGCTCCCCCCTCTCTCTGTATGCCACCCCCCTCTCTCTGTATGGCCCCCCCCTCTCTGTATGCCCCCCCCCCTCTCTCTGTATGACCCCCCCTCTCTCTGTCTGGCCCCCCCTTCTCTCTGTCTAACCCCCCCTCTCTCTGTCTGGCCCTGTCGCACCCCCCGCTCTCTGTCTGTCGCCCCCCCCCCCCGCTCCCTGTCTGTCCACCCCCCCCCCGCTCCTTGTCTGCCCGCCTCCCCTCTCCCTGTCTGTCCCTCTCTCTCTCCCTGTCTGTCCCTCTCTCTCTCTCCCTGTCTGTCCCTCTCTCTCTCTCCCTGTCTGTCCCTCTCTCTCTCTCCCTGTCTGTCCCTCTCTCTCTCTCCCTGTCTGTCCCTCTCTCTCTCTCCCTGTCTGTCCCTCTCTCTCTCCCTGTCTGTCCCTCTCTCTCTCCCTCTCTCTCTCCCTGTCTGTCCCTCTCTCTCTCCCTGTCTGTCCCTCTCTCTCTCCCTGTCTGTCCCTCTCTCTCTCCCTGTCTGTCCCTCTCTCTCTCCCTGTCTGTCCCTCTCTCTCTCCCTGTCTGTCCCTCTCTCTCTCCCTGTCTGTCCCTCTCTCTCTCCCTGTCTGTCCCTCTCTCTCTCCCTGTCTGTCCCTGTCTCTCTCCCTGTCTGCCCCTGTCTCTCTCCCTGCCTGTCCCTCTCTCTCTCACTGTCTGTCCCTCTCTATCTGTCTGTCCCTCTCTCTCTCTCTCTCTGTCTGGCCCCCTCTCTCTCTGTCTGGCCCCCCCTCTCTCTGTCTGGCCCCCCCTCTCTCTGTCTGGACCCCCCTCTCTCTGTCTGGCCCCCCCTCTCTCTGTCTGGCCCCCCCTCTCTCTGTCTGGCCCCCCCCTCTCTCTGTCTGGCCCCCCCTCTCTCTGTCTGGCCCCCCCTCTCTCTGTCTGGCCCCCCCTCTCTCTGCCTGGCCCCCCCTCTCTCTGTCTGGCCCCCCCTCTCTCTGTCTGGCCCCCCCTCTCTCTGTCTGGCCCCCCCTCTCTCTGTCTGACCCCCCCTCTCTCTGTCTGGCCCCCCCTCTCTCTGTCTGGCCCCCCCTCTCTCTGTCTGGCCTCCCCTCTCTCTGTCTGGCCTCCCCTCTCTCTGTCTGGCCTCCCCTCTCTCTGTCTGGCCCCCCCTCTGTCTGGCCCCCCCTCTCTCTGTCTGGCCCCCCCTCTCTCTGTCTGGCCCCCCCTCTCTCTGTCTGGCCCCCCCTCTCTCTGTCTGGCCCCCCCTCTCTCTGTCTGGCCCCCCCTCTCTCTGTCTGGCCCCCCCTCTCTCTGTCTGGCCCCCCCTCTCTCTGTCTGGCCCCCCCTCTCTCTGTCTGGCCCCCCCTCTCTCTGTCTGGCCCCCCCTCTCTCTGTCTGGCCCCCCCTCTCTCTGTCTGGCCCCCCCTCTCTCTGTCTGGCCCCCCCTCTCTCTGTCTGGCCCCCCCTCTCTCTGTCTGGCCCCCCCTCTCTCTGTCTGGCCCCCCCTCTCTCTGTCTGGCCCCCCCTCTCTCTGTCTGGCCCCCCCTCTCTCTGTCTGGCCCCCCCTCTCTCTGTCTGGCCCCCCCTCTCTCTGTCTGGCCCCCCCTCTCTCTGTCTGGCCCCCCCTCTCTCTGTCTGGCCCCCCCTCTCTCTGTCTGGCCCCCCCTCTCTCTGTCTGGCCCCCCCTCTCTCTGTCTGGCCCCCCCTCTCTCTGTCTGGCCCCCCCTCTCTCTGTCTGGCCCCCCCTCTCTCTGTCTGGCCCCCCCTCTCTCTGTCTGGCCCCCCCTCTCTCTGTCTGGCCCCCCCTCTCTCTGTCTGGCCCCCCCTCTCTCTGTCTGGCCCCCCCTCTCTCTGTCTGGCCCCCCCTCTCTCTGTCTGGCCCCCCCTCTCTCTGTCTGGCCCCCCCTCTCTCTGTCTGGCCCCCCCTCTCTCTGTCTGGCCCCCCCTCTCTCTGTCTGGCCCCCCCTCTCTCTGTCGGGCCCCCCCTCTCTCTGTCGGGCCCCCCCTCTCTCTGTCTGGCCCCCCCTCTCTCTGTCTGGCCCCCCCTCTCTCTGTCTGGCCCCCCCTCTCTCTGTCTGGCCCCCCCTCTCTCTGTCTGGCCCCCCCTCTCTCTGTCTGGCCCCCCCTCTCTCTGTCTGGCCCCCCCTCTCTCTGTCTGGCCCCCCCTCTCTCTGTCTGGCCCCCCCTCTCTCTGTCTGGCCCCCCCTCTCTCTGTCTGCCCCCCCTCTCTCTGTCTGGCCCCCCTCTCTCTGTCTGCCCCCCCTCTCTCTGTCTGCCCCCCCCTCTCTCTGTCTTCCCCCCCTCTCTCTGTCTTCCCCCCCTCTCTCTGTCTGGCCCCCCTCTCTCTGTCTGCCCCCCCCTCTCTCTGTCTGCGCCCCCCCTCTCTCTGTCTGCGCCCCCCCTCTCTTTTCCCCCCCCTCTCTCTGTCTGCGCCCCCCCTCTCTCTGTCTGCGCCCCCCTCTCTCTCTCTGCGCCCCCCTCTCTCTGTCTGCGCCCCCCCTCTCTCTGTCTGCGCCCCCCCTCTCTCTGTCTGCGCCCCCCCTCTCTCTGTCTGCGCCCCCCCTCTCTCTGTCTGCGCCCCCCCTCTCTCTGTCTGCGCCCCCCTCTCTGTCTGCGCCCCCCCTCTCTCTGTCTGCGCCCCCCCTCTCTCTGTCTGCGCCCCCCCTTTCTCTGTCTGCGCCCCCCTCTCTCTGTCTGCGCCCCCCCTCTCTCTGCGCCCCCCCTCTCTCTGTCTGCGCCCCCCCTCTCTCTGTCTGCGCCCCCCCTCTCTCTGTCTGCGCCCCCCCTCTCTCTGTCTGCGCCCCCCCTCTCTCTGTCTGCGCCCCCCCTCTCTCTGTCTGCGCCCCCCCTCTCTCTGTCTGCGCCCCCCCTCTCTCTGTCTGCGCCCCCCCTCTCTCTGTCTGCGCCCCCCTCTCTCTGTCTGCGCCCCCCCTCTCTCTGTCTGCGCCCCCCCTCTCTCTGTCTGCGCCCCCCCTCTCTCTGTCTGCGCCCCCCCTCTCTCTGTCTGCGCCCCCCCTCGCTCTGTCTGCGCCCCCCCTCGCTCTGTCTGCGCCCCCCCTCGCTCTGTCTGCGCCCCCCCTCGCTCTGTCTGCGCCCCCCCTCGCTCTGTCTGCGCCCCCCCTCGCTCTGTCTGCGCCCCCCCTCGCTCTGTCTGCGCCCCCCCTCGCTCTGTCTGCGCCCCCCCTCGCTCTGTCTGCACCCCCCCTCGCTCTGTCTGCGCCCCCCCTCTCTCTGTCTGCGCCCCCCCTCTCTCTGTCTGCGCCCCCCCTCTCTCTGTCTGCGCCCCCCCTCTCTCTGTCTGCGCCCCCCTCTCTCTGTCTGGGCCCCCCCATCTCTCTGTCTGCCCCCCACCCTCTCTCTGTCTGCCACCCCCCCCTCTCTCTGTCTGCCCCCCCCCTCTCTCTGTCTGGACCCCCCTCTCTGTCTGCCCCCCCCCTCTCTGTCTGCCCCCCCCCCTCTCTGTCCGGCCCCCCCTCTCTCTCTGTCCGGCCCCCCCCCTCTCTGTCTGTCCGGCCGCCCCCTCTCTCTGTATGGCCCCCACCCTCTCTCTGTATGGCCGTCCCCTCTCTCTCTGTCTGGCCCCCCCTCTCTCTGTCTGGCCCCCCCCTCTCTCTGTCTAACCCACCACTCTCTCTGTCTGGCCCTGTCGCACCCCCCCCACGCCGTCTCTGCCCCCCCCCCCACGCCGTCTCTGCCCCCCCCCCCGCTCCCTGTCTGCCCGCCTCCCCTCTCCCTGTCTGTCCCTCTCTCTCTCACCCTGTCTGTCCCTCTCTCTCTGTCTGTCCCTCTCTCTCTCTCTCTGTCTGACCCTCTCTCTCTCTCTGTCTGACCCTCTCTCTCTCTCTGTCTGTCCCTCTCTCTCTCTCTGTCTGTCCCTCTCTCTCTGTCTGTCCATCTCTCTCTCTCTGTCTGTCCCTCTCTCTCTCCCTGTCTGTCCCTCTCTCTCTCTCCCTGTCTGTCCCTCTCTCTCACTCCCTGTCTGTCCCTCTCTCTCTCTCCCTGTCTGTCCCTCTCTCTCTCCCTGTCTGTCCCTCTCTCTCTCCCTGTCTGTCCCTCTCTCTCTCCCTGTCTGTCCCTCTCTCTCTCCCTGTCTGTCCCTCTCTCTCTCTCCCTCTCTCACTCCCTGTCTGTCCCTCTCTCTCTCCCTGTCTGTCCCTCTCTCTCTCCCTGTCTGTCCCTCTCTCTCTCCCTGTCTGTCCCGCTCTCTCTCCCTGTCTGTCCCTCTCTCTCTCCCTGTCTGTCCCTCTCTCTCTCCCTGTCTGTCCCTGTCTCTCTCCCTGTCTGTCCCTGTCTCTCTCCCTGTCTGTCCCTGTCTCTCTCCCTGTCTGCCCCTGTCTCTCTCCCTGCCTGTCCCTCTCTCTCTCACTGTCTGTCCCTCTCTCTCTATCTGTCTGTCCCTCTCTCTCTATCTGTCTGTCCCTCTCTCTCTCTCTGTCTGGCCCCCTCTCTCTCTGTCTGGCCCCCCCTCTCTCTGTCTGGCCCCCCCTCTCTCTGTCTGGCCCCCCCTCTCTCTGTCTGGCCCCCCCCTCTCTCTGTCTGGCCCCCCCTCTCTCTGTCTGGCCCCCCCTCTCTCTGTCTGGCCCCCCCTCTCTCTGTCTGGCCCCCCCTCTCTCTGTCTGGCCCCCCCTCTCTCTGTCTGGCCCCCCCTCTCTCTGTCTGGCCCCCCCTCTCTCTGTCTGGCCCCCCCTCTCTCTGTCTGGCCCCCCCTCTCTCTGTCTGGCCCCCCCTCTCTCTGTCTGGCCTCCCCTCTCTCTGTCTGGCCTCCCCTCTCTCTGTCTGGCCTCCCCTCTCTCTGTCTGGCCTCCCCTCTCTCTGTCTGGCCTCCCCTCTCTCTGTCTGGCCCCCCTCTCTGTCTGTCTGGCCCCCCTCTCTCTGTCTGGCCCCCCCTCTCTCTGTCTGGCCCCCCCTCTCTCTGTCTGGCCCCCCCTCTCTCTGTCTGGCCCCCCCTCTCTCTGTCTGGCCCCCCCTCTCTCTGTCTGGCCCCCCCTCTCTCTGTCTGGCCCCCCCTCTCTCTGTCTGGCCCCCCCTCTCTCTGTCTGGCCCCCCCTCTCTCTGTCTGGCCCCCCCTCTCTCTGTCTGGCCCCCCCTCTCTCTGTCTGGCCCCCCCTCTCTCTGTCTGGCCCCCCCTCTCTCTGTCTGGCCCCCCCTCTCTCTGTCTGGCCCCCCCTCTCTCTGTCTGGCCCCCCCTCTCTCTGTCTGGCCCCCCCTCTCTCTGTCTGGCCCCCCCTCTCTCTGTCTGGCCCCCCCTCTCTCTGTCTGGCCCCCCCTCTCTCTGTCTGGCCCCCCCTCTCTCTGTCTGGCCCCCCCTCTCTCTGTCTGGCCCCCCCTCTCTCTGTCTGGCCCCCCCTCTCTCTGTCTGGCCCCCCCTCTCTCTGTCTGGCCCCCCCTCTCTCTGTCCGGCCCCCCTCTCTCTGTCTTCCCCCCTCTCTCTGTCTTCCCCCCTCTCTCTGTCTTCCCCCCTCTCTCTGTCTTCCCCCCTCTCTCTGTCTGCCCCCCTCTCTCTGTCTTCCCCCCTCTCTCTGTCTTCCCCCTCTCTCTGTCTGCCCCCCCTCTCTCTGTCTGCGCCCCCCCTCTCTCTGTCTGCGCCCCCCCTCTCTCTGTCTGCGCCCCCCCCTCTCTCTGTCTGCGCCCCCCCTCTCTCTGTCTGCGCCCCCCCTCTCTCTGTCTGCGCCCCCCCTCTCTCTGTCTGCGCCCCCCCTCTCTCTGTCTGCGCCCCCCCTCTCTCTGTCTGCGCCCCCCCTCTCTCTGTCTGCGCCCCCCCTCTCTCTGTCTGCGCCCCCCCTCTCTCTGTCTGCGCCCCCCCTCTCTCTGTCTGCGCCCCCCCTCTCTCTGTCTGCGCCCCCCCTCTCTCTGTCTGCGCCCCCCCTCTCTCTGTCTGCGCCCCCCCTCTCTCTGTCTGCGCCCCCCCTCTCTCTGTCTGCGCCCCCCCTCTCTCTGTCTGCGCCCCCCCTCTCTCTGTCTGCGCCCCCCCTCTCTCTGTCTGCGCCCCCCCTCTCTCTGTCTGCGCCCCCCCTCTCTCTGTCTGCGCCCCCCCTCTCTCTGTCTGCGCCCCCCCTCTCTCTGTCTGCGCCCCCCCTCTCTCTGTCTGCGCCCCCCCTCTCTCTGTCTGCGCCCCCCCTCTCTCTGTCTGCGCCCCCCCTCTCTCTGTCTGCGCCCCCCCTCTCTCTGTCTGCGCCCCCCCTCTCTCTGTCTGCGCCCCCCCTCTCTCTGTCTGCGCCCCCCCTCTCTCTGTCTGCGCCCCCCCTCTCTCTGTCTGCGCCCCCCCTCTCTCTGTCTGCGCCCCCCCTCTCTCTGTCTGCGCCCCCCCTCTCTCTGTCTGCGCCCCCCCTCTCTCTGTCTGCGCCCCCCCTCTCTCTGTCTGCGCCCCCCCTCTCTCTGTCTGCGCCCCCCCTCTCTCTGTCTGCGCCCCCCCTCTCTCTGTCTGCGCCCCCCCTCTCTCTGTCTGCGCCCCCCCTCTCTCTGTCTGCGCCCCCCCTCTCTCTGTCTGCGCCCCCCCTCTCTCTGTCTGCGCCCCCCCTCTCTCTGTCTGCGCCCCCCCTCTCTCTGTCTGCGCCCCCCCTCTCTCTGTCTGCGCCCCCCCTCTCTCTGTCTGCGCCCCCCCTCTCTCTGTCTGCGCCCCCCCTCTCTCTGTCTGCGCCCCCCCTCTCTCTGTCTGCGCCCCCCCTCTCTCTGTCTGCGCCCCCCCTCTCTCTGTCTGCGCCCCCCCTCTCTCTGTCTGCGCCCCCCCTCTCTCTGTCTGCGCCCCCCCTCTCTCTGTCTGCGCCCCCCCTCTCTCTGTCTGCGCCCCCCCTCTCTCTGTCTGCGCCCCCCCTCTCTCTGTCTGCGCCCCCCCTCTCTCTGTCTGCGCCCCCCCTCTCTCTGTCTGCGCCCCCCCTCTCTCTGTCTGCGCCCCCCCTCTCTCTGTCTGCGCCCCCCCTCTCTCTGTCTGCGCCCCCCCTCTCTCTGTCCTGCGCCCCCCCTCTCTCTGTCTGCGCCCCCCCTCTCTCTGTCTGCGCCCCCCTCTCTCTGTCTGCGCCCCCCCCTCTCTCTGTCTGCGCCCCCCCTCTCTCTGTCTGCGCCCCCCCTCTCTCTGTCTGCGCCCCCCCTCTCTCTGTCTGCGCCCCCCTCTCTCTGTCTGCGCCCCCCCTCTCTCTGTCTGCGCCCCCCTCTCTCTGTCTGCGCCCCCCTCTCTCTGTCTGCGCCCCCCCTCTCTCTGTCGGCGCCCCCCTCTCTCTGTCTGCGCCCCCCCTCTCTCTGTCTGGCGCCCCCCCTCTCTCTGTCTGCGCCCCCCCTCTCTCTGTCTGCGCCCCCCCTCTCTCTGTCTGCGCCCCCCCTCTCTCTGTCTGCGCCCCCCCTCTCTCTGTCTGCGCCCCCCCTCTCTCTGTCTGCGCCCCCCCTCTCTCTGTCTGCGCCCCCCTCTCTCTGTCTGCGCCCCCCCTCTCTCTGTCTGCGCCCCCCCTCTCTCTGTCTGCGCCCCCTCTCTCTGTCTGCGCCCCCCTCTCTCTGTCTGCGCCCCCCTCTCTCTGTCTGCGCCCCCCTCTCTCTGTCTGCGCCCCCCTCTCTCTGTCTGCGCCCCCCCTCTCTCTGTCTGCGCCCCCCCTCTCTCTGTCTGCGCCCCCCCTCTCTCTGTCTGCGCCCCCCTCTCTCTGTCTGCGCCCCCCCTCTCTCTGTCTGCGCCCCCCTCTCTCTGTCTGCGCCCCCCCCTCTCTCTGTCTGCGCCCCCCCTCTCTCTGTCTGCGCCCCCCCTCTCTCTGTCTGCGCCCCCCCTCTCTCTGTCTGCGCCCCCTCTCTCTGTCTGCGCCCCCCCTCTCTCTGTCTGCGCCCCCCCTCTCTCTGTCTGCGCCCCCCCTCTCTCTGTCTGCGCCCCCCCTCTCTCTGTCTGCGCCCCCCCTCTCTCTGTCTGCGCCCCCCCTCTCTCTGTCTGCGCCCCCCTCTCTCTGTCTGCGCCCCCCCTCTCTCTGTCTGCGCCCCCCCTCTCTCTGTCTGCGCCCCCCTCTCTCTGTCTGCGCCCCCCTCTCTCTGTCTGCGCCCCCCCCTCTCTCTGTCGTGCGCCCCCCCTCTCTCTGTCTGCGCCCCCCCTCTCTCTGTCTGCGCCCCCCCTCTCTCTGTCTGCGCCCCCCCTCTCTCTGTCTGCGCCCCCCCTCTCTCTGTCTGCGCCCCCCTCTCTCTGTCTGCGCCCCCCCTCTCTCTGTCTGCGCCCCCCCTCTCTCTGTCTGCGCCCCCCCTCTCTCTGTCTGCGCCCCCCCTCTCTCTGTCTGCGCCCCCCCTCTCTCTGTCTGCGTCCCCCCTCTCTCTGTCTGCCGCCCCCCCTCTCTCTGTCTGCGCCCCCCCTCTCTCTGTCTGCGCCCCCCCTCTCTCTGTCTGCGCCCCCCTCTCTCTGTCTGCGCCCCCCCTCTCTCTGTCTGCGCCCCCCCTCTCTCTGTCTGCGCCCCCCCTCTCTCTGTCTGCGCCCCCCCTCTCTCTGTCTGCGCCCCCCCTCTCTCTGTCTGCGCCCCCCCTCTCCTGTCTGTCTGCGCCCCCCCTCTCTCTGTCTGCGCCCCCCCTCTCTCTGTCTGCGCCCCCCTCTCTCTGTCTGCGCCCCCCCTCTCTCTGTCTGCGCCCCCTCTCTCTGTCTGCGCCCCCTCTCTCTGTCTGCGCCCCCCCTCTCTCTGTCTGCGCCCCCCCCTCTCTGTCTGCGCCCCCCTCTCTCTGTCTGCGCCCCCCCTCTCTGTCTGCGCCCCCCCTCTCTCTGTCTGCGCCCCCCCTCTCTCTGTCTGCGCCCCCCCTCTCTCTGTCTGCGCCCCCCCTCTCTCTGTCTGCGCCCCCCCTCTCTCTGTCTGCGCCCCCCCTCTCTCTGTCTGCGCCCCCCCTCTCTCTGTCTGCGCCCCCCTCTCTCTGTCTGCGCCCCCCCTCTCTCTGTCTGCGCCCCCCCCTCTCTGTCTGCGCCCCCCTCTCTCGGTCTGCGCCCCCCCTCTCTCTGTCTGCGCCCCCCTCTCTGTCTGCGCCCCCCTCTCTCTGTCTGCCCCCCCTCTCTCTGTCTGCGCCCCCCCTCTCTTTCTGTCTGCGCCCCCCTCTCTCTGTCTGCGCCCCCCCTCTCTCTGTCTGCCCCCCCCTCTCTCTGTCTTCCCCCCTCTCTCTG
Source organism: Mustelus asterias (assembly GCF_964213995.1). Taxonomy (NCBI): domain Eukaryota; kingdom Metazoa; phylum Chordata; class Chondrichthyes; order Carcharhiniformes; family Triakidae; genus Mustelus; species Mustelus asterias. Next base: position 9,828 of record NW_027594334.1, on the reverse strand, counting down.
TCTTCCCCCCTCTCTCTGTCTTCCCCCTCTCTCTGTCTTCCCCCCTCTCTCTGTCTTCCCCCCTCTCTCTGTCTTCCCCCCTCTCTCTGTCTTCCCCCCTCTCTCTGTCTTCCCCCCTCTCTCTGTCTTCCCCCCTCTCTCTGTCTTCCCCCCTCTCTCTGTCTTCCCCCCTCTCTCTGTCTTCCCCCCTCTCTCTGTCTTCCCCCCTCTCTCTGTCTTCCCCCCTCTCTCTGTCTGCCCCCCCTCTCTCTGTCTGCGCCCCCCCTCTCTCTGTCTGCGCCCCCTCTCTCTGTCTGCGCCCCCCCTCTCTCTGTCTGCGCCCCCCCTCTCTCTGTCCTGCGCCCCCCCTCTCTCTGTCTGCGCCCCCCCTCTCTCTGTCTGCGCCCCCCCTCTCTCTGTCTGCGCCCCCCTCTCTCTGTCTGCGCCCCCCCTCTCTCTGTCTGCGCCCCCCCTCTCTCTGTCTGCGCCCCCCCTTCTCTGTCTGCGCCCCCCCCTCTCTGTCTGCGCCCCCCCTCTCTCTGTCTGCGCCCCCCCTCTCTCTGTCTGCGCCCCCCCCTCTCTCTGTCTGCGCCCCCCCTCTCTCTGTCTGCGCCCCCCCTCTCTCTGTCTGCGCCCCCCTCTCTCTGTCTGCGCCCCCCCTCTCTCTGTCTGCGCCCCCCCTCTCTCTGTCTGCGCCCCCCTCTCTCTGTCTGCGCCCCCCTCTCTCGGTCTGCGCCCCCCCTCTCTCTGTCTGCGCCCCCCCTCTCTCTGTCTGCGCCCCCCCTCTCTCTGTCTGCGCCCCCCCTCTCTCTGTCTGCGCCCCCCTCTCTCTGTCTGCGCCCCCCCTCTCTCTGTCTGCGCCCCCCCTCTCTCTGTCTGCCCCCCCCTCTCTCTGTCTTCCCCCCCTCTCTCTGTCTTCCCCCCCCTCTCTCTGTCTTCCCCCCTCTCTCTGTCTTCCCCCCTCTCTCTGTCTTCCCCCCTCTCTCTGTCTTCCCCCTCTCTCTGTCTTCCCCCTCTCTCTGTCTTCCCCCCTCTCTCTGTCCTTCCCCCCTCTCTCTGTCTTCCCCCCTCTCTCTGTCTTCCCCCCTCTCTCTGTCTTCCCCCCTCTCTCTGTCCTGTCCCCCCTCTCTCTGTCTTCCCCCCTCTATCTGTCTGCCCCCCCTCTCTCTGGTCTGCGCCCCCCCCTCTCTCTGTCTGCGCCCCCCCCCTCTCTCCCCCCTCTCTCTGTCTTCCCCCCCCTCTCTCTGTCTTCCCCCCTCTCTCTGTCTTCCCCCCTCTCCCTGTCTTCCCCCCTCTCTCTGTCTTCCCCCCTCTCTGTCTTCCCCCCTCTATCTGGCTGCCCCCCCTCTATCTGTCTGCGCCCCCCTCTCTCTGTCTGCGCCCCCCCTCTCTCTGTCTGCGCCCCCCCTCTCTCTGTCTGCGCCCCCCCTCTCTCTGTCTGCGCCCCCCCTCTCTCTGTCTGCGCCCCCCTCTCTCTCTGTCTGCGCCCCCCCTCTCTCTGTCTGCGCCCCCCCTCTCTCTGTCTGCGCCCCCCCTCTCTCTGTCTGCGCCCCCCCTCTCTCTGTCTGCGCCCCCCCTCTCTCTGTCTGCGCCCCCCCTCTCTCTGTCTGCGCCCCCCTCTCTCTGTCTGCGCCCCCCCTCTCTCTGTCTGCGCCCCCCTCTCTCTGTCTGCGCCCCCCCTCTCTCTGTCTGCGCCCCCCCTCTCTCTGTCTGCGCCCCCCCTCTCTCTGTCTGCGCCCCCCTCTCTCTGTCTGCGCCCCCCCTCTCTCTGTCTGCGCCCCCCCCCTCTCTGTCTGCGCCCCCCCTCTCTCTGTCTGCGCCCCCTCTCTCTCTGTCTGGGCCCCCCATCTCTCTGTCTGCCCCCCCCCCTCTCTCTGTCTGCCCCCCCCCCTCTCTCTGTCTGCCCCCCCCTCTCTCTCTGTCTGGACCCCCCTCTCTGTCTGCCCCCCCCCCTCTCTGTCTGCCCCCCCCCCCTCTCTGTCCGGCCCCCCCTCTCTCTCTGTCCGGCCCCCCCCCTCTCTGTCTGTCCGGCCGCCCCCTCTCTCTGTATGGCCCCCCCCTCTCTCTGTATGGCCGTCCCCTCTCTCTCTGTCTGGCCCCCCCTCTCTCTGTCTGGCCCCCCCTCTCTCTGTCTCACCCACCACTCTCTCTGTCTGGCCCTGTCGCACCCCCCGCTCTCCGTCTGCCCCCCCCCCCCACGCCGTCTCTGCCCCCCCCCCGCTCCCTGTCTGCCCGCCTCCCCTCTCCCTGTCTGTCCCTCTCTCTCTCACCCTGTCTGTCCCTCTCTCTCTGTCTGTCCCTCTCTCTCTCTCTCTGTCTGACCCTCTCTCTCTCTCTGTCTGACCCTCTCTCTCTCTCTGTCTGTCCCTCTCTCTCTCTCTGTCTGTCCCTCTCTCTCTGTCTGTCCATCTCTCTCTCTCTGTCTGTCCCTCTCTCTCTCTCTGTCTGTCCCTCTCTCTCACTCTGTCTGTCCCTCTCTCTCACTCTGTCTGTCCCTCTCTCTCTCTCTCTGTCTGTCCCTCTCACTCTCTCTCTCTCTGTCTGTCCCTCTCTCTCTCTCTGTCTGTCCCTCTCACTCTCTCTCTCTCTCTCTCTCTCTGTCTGTCCCTCTCTCTCTCTCTCTGTCTGTCCCTCTCTCTCTCTGTCAGTCCCTCTCTCTCTCTCTGTCAGTCCCTCTCTCTCTCTCTGTCTGTCCCTCCTCTCTCTCTCCCTGTCTGTCCCTGTCTCTCTCCCTGTCTGTCCCTGTCTCTCTCCCTGTCTGTCCCTGTCTCTCTCCCTGTCTGCCCCTGTCTCTCTCCCTGCCTGTCCCTCTCTCTCTCACTGTCTGTCCCTCTCTCTCTATCTGTCTGTCCCTCTCTCTCTCTCTGTCTGGCCCCCTCTCTCTCTGTCTGGCCCCCCCTCTCTCTGTCTGGCCCCCCCTCTCTCTGTCTGGCCCCCCCTCTCTCTGTCTGGCCCCCCCTCTCTCTGTCTGGCCCCCCCTCTCTCTGTCTGGCCCCCCCTCTCTCTGTCTGGCCCCCCTCTCTCTGTCTGGCCCCCCCTCTCTCTGTCTGGCCCCCCTCTCTCTGTCTGGCCCCCCCTCTCTCTGTCTGGCCCCCCCTCTCTCTGTCTGGCCCCCCCTCTCTCTGTCTGGCCCCCCCTCTCTCTGTCTGGCCCCCCTCTCTCTGTCTGGCCCCCCCTCTCTCTGTCTGGCCCCCCCTCTCTCTGTCTGGCCTCCCCTCTCTCTGTCTGGCCTCCCCTCTCTCTGTCTGGCCCCCCCTCTGTCTGGCCCCCCTCTCTCTGTCTGGCCCCCCCTCTCTCTGTCTGGCCCCCCCTCTCTCTGTCTGGCCCCCCTCTCTCTGTCTGGCCCCCCTCTCTCTGTCTGGCCCCCCCTCTCTCTGTCTGGCCCCCCCTCTCTCTGTCTGGCCCCCCCTCTCTCTGTCTGGCCCCCCCTCTCTCTGTCTGGCCCCCCCTCTCTCTGTCTGGCCCCCCCTCTCTCTGTCTGGCCCCCCCTCTCTCTGTCTGGCCCCCCCTCTCTCTGTCTGGCCCCCCTCTCTCTGTCTGGCCCCCCCTCTCTCTGTCTGGCCCCCCTCTCTCTGTCTGGCCCCCCCTCTCTCTGTCTGGCCCCCCCTCTCTCTGTCTGGCCCCCCCTCTCTCTGTCTGGCCCCCCCTCTCTCTGTCTGGCCCCCCTCTCTCTGTCTGGCCCCCCCTCTCTCTGTCTGGCCCCCCCTCTCTCTGTCTGGCCCCCCCTCTCTCTGTCTGGCCCCCCCTCTCTCTGTCTGGCCCCCCCTCTCTCTGTCTGGCCCCCCTCTCTCTGTCTGGCCCCCCTCTCTCTGTCTGGCCCCCCTCTCTCTGTCTGGCCCCCCCTCTCTCTGTCTGGCCCCCCCTCTCTCTGTCTGGCCCCCCCTCTCTCTGTCTGGCCCCCCCTCTCTCTGTCTGGCCCCCCCTCTCTCTGTCTGGCCCCCCTCTCTCTGTCTGGCCCCCCCTCTCTCTGTCTGGCCCCCCCTCTCTCTGTCTGGCCCCCCCTCTCTCTGTCTGGCCCCCCCTCTCTCTGTCTGGCCCCCCCTCTCTCTGTCTGGCCCCCCCTCTCTCTGTCTGGCCCCCCCTCTCTCTGTCTGGCCCCCCTCTCTCTGTCTGGCCCCCCCTCTCTCTGTCTGGCCCCCCCTCTCTCTGTCTGGCCCCCCCTCTCTCTGTCTGGCCCCCCCTCTCTCTGTCTGGCCCCCCCCTCTCTCTGTCTGGCCCCCCCTCTCTCTGTCTGGCCCCCCTCTCTCTGTCTGGCCCCCCCTCTCTCTGTCTGGCCCCCCCTCTCTCTGTCTGGCCCCCCCTCTCTCTGTCTGGCCCCCCTCTCTCTGTCTGGCCCCCCCTCTCTCTGTCTGGCCCCCCCTCTCTCTGTCTGGCCCCCCTCTCTCTGTCTGGCCCCCCCTCTCTCTGTCTGGCCCCCCCTCTCTTCTGTCTGGCCCCCCCTCTCTCTGTCTGGCCCCCCCTCTCTCTGTCTGGCCCCCCCTCTCTCTGTCTGGCCCCCCCTCTCTCTGTCTGGCCCCCCCTCTCTCTGTCTGGCCCCCCTCTCTCTGTCTGGCCCCCCCTCTCTCTGTCTGGCCCCCCCTCTCTCTGTCTGGCCCCCCCTCTCTCTGTCTGGCCCCCCCTCTCTCTGTCTGGCCCCCCCTCTCTCTGTCTGGCCCCCCCTCTCTCTGTCTGCCCCCCCTCTCTCTGTCTGGCCCCCCCTCTCTCTGTCTGGCCCCCCTCTCTCTGTCTGCCCCCCCCTCTCTCTGTCTGCCCCCCCCTCTCTCTGTCTTCCCCCCCTCTCTCTGTCTTCCCCCCCTCTCTCTGTCTTCCCCCTCTCTCTGTCTTCCCCCCTCTCTCTGTCTTCCCCCTCTCTCTGTCTTCCCCCCTCTCTCTGTCTTCCCCCCTCTCTCTGTCTTCCCCCCTCTCTCTGTCTTCCCCCCTCTCTCTGTCTTCCCCCCTCTCTCTGTCTTCCCCCCCTCTCTCTGTCTTCCCCCCTCTCTCTGTCTTCCCCCCTCTCTCTGTCTTCCCCCCTCTCTCTGTCTTCCCCCCTCTCTCTGTCTTCCCCCCCTCTCTCTGTCTGCGCCCCCCCTCTCTCTGTCTTTCCCCCCCTCTCTCTGTCTTCCCCCCCTCTCTCTGTCTTCCCCCCTCTCTCTGTCTTCCCCCCTCTCTCTGTCTTCCCCCCTCTCTCTGTCTTCCCCCTCTATCTGTCTGCCCCCCCTCTCTCTGTCTGCGCCCCCCCTCTCTCTGTCTGCGCCCCCCCTCTCTCTGTCTGCGCCCCCCCTCTCTCTGTCTGCGCCCCCCCTCTCTCTGTCTGCCCCCCCCCCCTCTCTCTGTCTGCCCCCCCCCCTCTCTCTCTGTCTGGGACCCCCCTCTCTGTCTGCCCCCCCCCTCTCTGTCCGGCCCCCCCTCTCTCTCTGTCCGGCCCCCCCCCCTCTCTGTCTGTCCGGCCGCCCCCTCTCTCTGTATGGCCCCCCCCTCTCTCTGTATGGCCGTCCCCTCTCTCTCTGTCTGGCCCCCCTCTCTCTGTCTGGCCCCCCCCTCTCTCTGTCTCACCTACCACTCTCTCTGTCTGGCCCTGTCGCACCCCCCGCTCTCCGTCTGCCCCCCCCCCACGCCGTCTCTGCCCCCCCCCCCGCTCCCTGTCTGCCCGCCTCCCCTCTCCCTGTCTGTCCCTCTCTCTCTCACCCTGTCTGTCCCTCTCTCTCTGTCTGACCCTCTCTCCTCTCTGTCTGACCCTCTCTCTCTCTCTGTCTGTCCCTCTCTCTCTCTCTGTCCGTCCCTCTCTCTCTGTCTGTCCATCTCTCTCTCTCTGTCTGTCCCTCTCTCTCTCTCTGTCTGTCCCTCTCTCTCACTCTGTCTGTCCCTCTCTCTCACTCTGTCTGTCCCTCTCTCTCTCTCTCTCTGTCTGTCCCTCTCACTCTCTCTCTCTCTGTCTGTCCCTCTCTCTCTCTCTGTCTGTCCCTCTCACTCTCTCTCTCTCTCTGTCTGTCCCTCTCTCTCTCTCTCTGTCTGTCCCTCTCTCTCTCTCTCTGTCTGTCCCTCTCTCTCTCTGTCAGTCCCTCTCTCTCTCTCTGTCAGTCCCTCTCTCTCTCTCTGTCAGTCCCTCTCTCTCTCCCTGTCAGTCCCTCTCTCTCTCTCTGTCAGTCCCTCTCTCTCTCTCTCAGTCCCTCTCTCTCCCTGTCTGTCCCTCTCTCTCTCCCTGTCTGTCCCTCTCTCTCTCCCTGTCTGTCCCTCTCTCTCTCCCTGTCTGTCCCTCTCTCTCTCCCTGTCTGTCCCCCTCTCTCTCCCTGTCTGTCCCTCTCTCTCTCCCTGTCTGTCCCTCTCTCTCTCCCTGTCTGTCCCTCTCCCTCTCCCTGTCTGTCCCTCTCTCTCTCCCTGTCTGTCCCTCTCTCTCTCCCTGTCTGTCCCTCTCTCTCTCCCTGTCTGTCCCTCTCTCTCTCTCCCTGTCTGTCCCTCTCTCTCTCCTTGTCTGTCCCTCTCTCTCTCCTTGTCTGTCCCACTCTCTCTCTCTGTCTCTCCCTCTCTCTCTCTCTGACTGTCCCTCTCTCTCTATCTGTCTGTCCCTCTCTCTCTCTCTGTCTGTCCCTCTCTCTCTATCTGTCTGTCCCTCTCTCTCTATCTGTCTGTCCCTCTCTCTCACTCTGTCTGTCCCTCTCTCTCACTCTGTCTGTCCCTCTCTCTCACTCTGTCTGTCCCTCTCTCTCACTCTGTCTGTCCCTCTCTCTCTCTCTTTCTGCCTCCCTCTCTCTCTCTCTCTCTCTGTCTGTCCCTCTCTCTCACTCTCTCTGTCTGTCCCCCTCACTCTCTCTCTCTCTCTGTCTGTCCCTCTCTCTCTCTCTTTCTGCCTCCCTCTCTCTCTCTCTCTCTCTGTCTGTCCCTCTCTCTCACTCTCTCTGTCTGTCCCCCTCACTCTCTCTCTCTCTCTGTCTGTCCCTCTCTCTCTCTCTCTGTCCGTCCCTCTCACTCTCTCTCTCTCTGTCTGTCCCCTCTCTCTCTCTCTCTATCAGTCCCTCTCTCTCTCTGTCAGTCCCTCTCTCTCTCTGTCAGTCCCTCTCTCTCTCTGTCAGTCCCTCTCTCTCTCTGTCAGTCCCTCTCTCTCTCTCTGTCTGTCCCTCTCTCTCTCTCTGTCAGTCCCTCTCTCTCTCTCTCTCTGCACCCCCTCTCTCTGTCTGGCCCCCCCTCTCTCTGTCTGGCCCCCCTCTCTCTGTCTGGCCCCCCTCTCTCTGTCTGGCCCCCCCCTCTCTCTGTCTGGCCCCCCCCCCTCCCTGTCTGGCCCCCCTCTCTCTGTCTGCCCCCCCCTCTCTCTGTCTGGCCCCCCCTCTCTCTGTCTGGCCCCCCCTCTCTCTGTCTGGCCCCCCCTCTCTCTGTCTGCCCCCCCCTCTCTCTGTCTGCCCCCCCCTCTCTCTGTCTGCCCCCCCCCTCTCTCTGTCTGCCCCCCCCCTCTCTGTCTGCCCCCCCTCTCTCTGTCTGCCCCCCCTCTCTCTGTCTGCCCCCCCTCTCTCTGTCTGCCCCCCCCTCTCTCTGTCTGCCCACCCCTCTCTCTGTCTGCCTCCCCTCTCTCTGTCTGCCCCCCCCTCTCTGTCTGCCCCCCCCTCTCTCTGTCTGCCCCCCCCTCTCTCTGTCTGCCCCCCCCTCTCTCTGTCTGCCCCCCCCTCTCTCTGTCTGCCCCCCCCTCTCTCTGTCTGCCCCCCCCTCTCTCTGTCTGCCCCCCCCCTCTCTCTGTCTGCCCCCCCTCTCTCTGTCTGCCCCCCCCTCTCTCTGTCTGCCCCCCCCTCTCTCTGTCTGCCCCCCCCTCTCTCTGTCTGCCCCCCCCTCTCTCTGTCTGCACCCCCCTCTCTCTGTCTGCCCCCCTCTCTCTGTCTGCCCCCCCCCCCTCTCTGTCTGCCCCCCCCCCCCTCTCTGTCTGGCCCCCTCCCTCTCTGTCTGGCCCCCCTCTCTCTGTCTGGCCCCCCCTCTCTCTGTCTGGCCCCCCCTCTCTCTGTCTGGCCCCCCCTCTCTCTGTCTGGCCCCCCCTCTCTCTGTCTGGCCCCCCCCTCTCTCTGTCTGGCCCCCCCTCTCTCTGTCTGGCCCCCCCTCTCTCTGTCTGGCCCCCCCCTCTCTCTGTCTGGCCCCCCCTCTCTCTGTCTGGCCCCCCCTCTCTCTGTCTGGCCCCCCCTCTCTCTGTCTGGCCCCCCCTCTCTCTGTCTGGCCCCCCTCTCTCTGTCTGGCCCCCCCTCTCTCTGTCTGGCCCCCCCTCTCTCTGTCTGGCCCCCCCTCTCTCTGTCTGGCCCCCCCTCTCTCTGTCTGGCCCCCCCTCTCTCTGTCTGGCCCCCCCCTCTCTCTGTCTGGCCCCCCCTCTCTCTGTCTGGCCCCCCCTCTCTCTGTCTGCGCCCCCCTCTCTCTGTCTGGGGCCCCCCATCTCTCTGTCTGCCACCCCCCCCTCTCTCTGTCTGCCCCCCCCTCTCTCTGTCTGCCCCCCCCCCTCTCTCTCTGTCTGGACCCCCTCTCTGTCTGCCCCCCCCCCTCTCTGTCTGCCCCCCCCCTCTCTGTCTGCCCCCCCCCCCTCTCTGTCCGGCCCCCCCTCTCTCTCTGTCCGGCCCCCCCCCTCTCTGTCTGTCCGGCCGCCCCCTCTCTCTGTATGGCCCCCCCCCCTCTCTCTGTATGGCCGTCCCCTCTCTCTCTGTCTGGCCCCCCCTCTCTCTGTCTGGCCCCCCCCTCTCTCTGTCTAACCCACCACTCTCTCTGTCTGGCCCTGTCGCACCCCCCGCTCTCCGTCTGCCCCCCCCCCCCCACGCCGTCTCTGCCCCCCCCCCCGCTCCCTGTCTGCCCGCCTCCCCTCTCCCTGTCTGTCCCTCTCTCTCTCACCCTGTCTGTCCCTCTCTCTCTGTCTGTCCCTCTCTCTCTCTCTCTGTCTGACCCTCTCTCTCTCTCTGTCTGACCCTCTCTCTCTCTCTGTCTGTCCCTCTCTCTCTCTCTGTCTGTCCCTCTCTCTCTGTCTGTCCGTCTCTCTCTCTCTGTCTGTCCCTCTCTCTCTCTCTGTCTGTCCCTCTCTCTCACTCTGTCTGTCCCTCTCTCTCACTCTCTGTCCCTCTCTCTCTCTCTCTCTGTCTGTCCCTCTCACTCTCTCTCTCTCTCTCTGTCTGTCCCTCTCTCTCTCTCTGTCTGTCCCTCTCACTCTGTCTCTCTCTCTCTCTGTCTGTCCCTCTCTCTCTCTCTCTGTCTGTCCCTCTCTCTCTCTCTCTGTCTGTCCCTCTCTCTCTCTGTCAGTCCCTCTCTCTCTCTCTGTCAGTCCCTCTCTCTCTCTCTGTCAGTCCCTCTCTCTCTCTCTGTCAGTCCCTCTCTCTCTCTCTCAGTCCCTCTCTCTCCCTGTCTGTCCCTCTCTCTCTCCCTGTCTGTCCCTCTCTCTCTCCCTGTCTGTCCCTCTCTCTCTCCCTGTCTGTCCCTCTCTCTCTCCCTGTCTGTCCCTCTCTCTCTCCCTGTCTGTCCCCCTCTCTCTCCCTGTCTGTCCCCCTCTCTCTCCCTGTCTGTCCCCTCTCTCTCCCTGTCTGTCCCTCTCTCTCTCCCTGTCTGTCCCTCTCCCTCTCCCTGTCTGTCCCTCTCTCTCTCCCTGTCTGTCCCTCTCTCTCTCCCTGTCTGTCCCTCTCTCTCTCCTCTGTCTGTCCCCTCTCTCTCTCCCTGTCTGTCCCTCTCTCTCTCCTTGTCTGTCCCTCTCTCTCTCCTTGTCTGTCCCACTCTCTCTCTCTGTCTGTCCCTCTCTCTCTCTCTGTCTGTCCCTCTCTCTCTATCTGTCTGTCCCTCTCTCTCTCTCTGTCTGTCCCTCTCTCTCTATCTGTCTGTCCCCCCCCCCCCTCACTCCCTCCCCTCTATATGTCTGTCCCTCTGTCTCACTCT
>NW_027594333.1:0-19000 GCF_964213995.1 Mustelus asterias | reverse complement strand
TATTGGAACATAACAGTGTATTGTTGTCAGATTCTGCTGTAGTATTGGACCATCCCGATCCATTGTTCCCTGACTCTGATCCAGCATTGTAACATTACAACCTTTAGTTTTCAGATTCTGATCCATTATTGGAACATTGCAGCCTACTGTTCTCAGAATCTGATCCATTATTGGAACATCCCGGTCTATTGTTCTCAGATTCTGATCCAGTACTGGAACATTGCAGTCTAATGTTCTCAGATTCTGATGCAGTTTTGGAATATTACATTCTATTGTTCTCAGATTCGGATCCATTATTGTAACATCCCAGTCATTTGTTCCCAGATTCTAATCCGTATTGGAACATTACAGCTTATAGTTCTCAGATTCTGATCAATTCATGGAACATTGCAGTCTATTGTTCTCAGGTTCTGAACCAGTATTGGAACATTGCAGTGTATGGATCTTAGAATCTTATCCATTATTGGAACATCCCGGTCCAATGTTTCCAACTTCTGATCCATTATTGGAACATTCCAGTCTATTTGTCTCAGATTCTGAACCAGTCTTGGAAAATTAGAGTCTATTGTTCCCAGATTCTGATTCATAATGGAACATTACAGTGTATTGTTCTCAGATTATGATCCATTAATGGAACATCCATTGATATTATTCCCAGACTCTGATCCAGTATTGGAACTTTACAGTCTATTGTTCTCAGATTCTGATCCAGTATTGGAACATTGCAGTCTATTGCTCTCAGTTTCTGATCCAGTATTGGAACATTGCAGTCTTTTGATCTCAAATTCTAATCCAGAATTAGAACATTTCAGTCGATTGTTCTCAGATTCTGATCCATTATAGGAAAATTGCAGTCTATTGTTCCCAGATTCTGAACCAGGATTGGAACATTACAACCTATTGTTCTCAGAGTCCGATCCATTATTCAAACATTGCAGTATATTTTACTCAGATTATGTCCTTTAGTGCAACTTTACAGTCCATTGTTCTCAGATTCTGATCCAGTATTTGTAAGAGGGAGGTCGTGCCTTACAACATTGGTGGAGTTTTTTGAGGAAGTGACAAAAACAGTTGACGAAGGAAGGGCTGTGGATGTCGTCTATACGGATTTCAGTAAGCCATTTGACAAAGTCCCTCATGGCAGGTTGGTTAAGAAGGTTAAGGCTCATGGGATACAAGGAGAGGTGGCTCGATGGGTAGAGAACTGGCTTGGCCACAGGAAGAAGTTTAATAACACCAGGTTAAAGTCCAACAGTTTATTTGGCAGGAAAAGCCACACAAGCTTTCGGAGCTCCAAGCCCCTTCCTCGGGTGAGGGCTCCGAAAGCGTTTGTGGCTTTTGCTACCAAATAAACCTGTTGGACTTTAACCTGGTGTTGTTAAACTTCTTACTGTTTTTACCCCAGTCCAACGCCAGCATCTCCACATCTTGGCCACAGGAGACAGAGGGTAGCAGTCGAAGAGTCTTTTTCCGGCTGGAGGTCTGTGACTTTACAGTCTATTGCCCTCAGAATCTGATCCAGTATTGAAACATTGCAGTCGATTGTTCTCAGATTCTGATCCTTTATTAGAACATCCCGGTCCATTTTTCCGACATTGCCATCCATTATTGGAACATGATAGTCTATTGTTCTCGGATTCTGATCCATTATTGGAAAATTGCAGTCGATGTTTCCCTGATTCTGATCCATTATTCGAACATTGCAGTCTATTGTTCTCATAATCTGATCCATTATTAGAGCATCCCGGTCCATTGTTCCCACATTGTCATCCATTATTGGAACACTACAGTATATTGTTCTCAGTTTCTCATCCATTATTGGAAAATCTCTTTCCATTGTTCCCAGACACTGAACCAGTATTGGAACATTACAGTCTATTGTTCTCAGATTCTGATCCAGTATTGGAACATTACAGTATGATCCATCATTGCAATATCCAGGTGCACTGTTCTCAGATTCTGATCCAGTATTGGAACATCACTGTCTATTGATCTCAGATTCTGATCCATCATTGTAATATCCCGGTCCACTGTTCTCAGATTCTGATCCAGTATTGGAACATTGAAGTCTACTATTCTCAGATTCTGATCAATGAGTGGAACATTACAGCCTACTGTTCTCTGAGTCCGATCCAGTATTCGAACTTTGCAGTGTATTGTTCTCAGATTCTGATCCAGCATTGGAACATTACAGCGTATTGTTCCCAGAGTCCGATCCAGTATTCGAACATTGCAGTGTATTGTTCTCAGATTCTGATCCAGCATTGGAACATTACAAACTATTGTTCACAGATACTGATCCATTATTGGAAATTTGCAGTCTGTTTTTTTCTCAGAGTCTGAACCAGTATTGGAACATTACAGCATATTGTTCCCAGAGTCCGATCCAGTATTCGAACATTGCAAAATATTGTTCTCAGACTCTGATCCAGTATTGGGCCATTAGAGTCCACTGTTCTCAGATTCTGCTCCAGTATTGGAACATTCCAGCCTGTTGATCTCAGATTCTGATCCATCATTGTAACATCCCGGTCCATTGTTCTCAGATTCTGATCCAGTACTGGAACAATAGAGCCTATTGTTCTCAGATTCTGATGCAGTATTGGAACATTACGGCCTATTGTTCAGATTCTGATCAACGATGGGAACATCACAGTCTGCTGTTCTCAAATTCTGACCCTTTATTGGAACATTACCGTTTATTGTTCTTAGAATCTTATCCATTATTGGAACATCCCGGGCCATTGTTTCCAGCTTCTGATCCATTATTGGAACATGACAGTCTATTTATCTCAGATTCTGAACCAGTATTGGAAAATTACAATCTATTGTTCTCAGATGCCGATCCAGTATTGGACCATTGCAATCTATTGTTCCCAGATTCTGATCCATAATGGAACATTGCAGTGTATTGTTCTCAGATTCTGATCCAGTATTGGAACATTGCAGTGTATTGTTCTCAGATTCTGATCCAGTATTGGAACATTGCAGTCTATTTTTCTCAGATTCTGATCCATTATAGGAACAGCCCGGACCATTGTTCCCTCATTCTGGTCCATTATTGGAACAATGCAGTCTACTATTCTCAGATTCTTTTCAATTCTTCTGACATTGCGGTCTATTGTTCTCAGATTCTGATCCAGTATTGGAACATTACAGTCTATTCATCTCAGATTCTGACCCATCATTGTAATATCCCGGTCCATTGTTCTCAGATTCTGATCCAGTAATGTTCTAATACTGGACCAGAACCTGAGAACAATAGACTGCAATGTTCCAATAATTGTTCAGAATATGAGAACTATAGGCTGTAATGTTCCAACACTGGATTAGAATCTGAAAACAATAGACTGTAATGTTCCAACAATGAATCAGAATCTGAGAAAAACACACTCTCATGTTCCAATAATCGTTCAGAATTGTTCTCCAAATATGATACATTATTGGAAAATCCTGGTCCATTGTTCCCAGATTCTGATCTAGTATTGGAACATTACAGTCTATTGTTCTCAGATTCTGAACGATTATTGGAACATGAGAGTGTGTTTTTCTCAGATTCTGATTCATTGTTGGAACATTACAGTCTATTGTTTTCAGATTCTAATCCAGTGTTGGAACATTACAGCCTATAGTTCTCATATTCTGAACAATTATTGGAACATTGCAGTCTATTGTTCTCAGGTTCTGGTCCAGTATTAGAACATTACAGTCTATTGTTCTTAGAATCCTATCCATTATTGGAACATCCCGGGCCATTGTTTCCAGCTTCTGATCCATTATTGGAACATGACAGTCTTTTTATCTCAGATTCTGAACCAGTATTGGAAAATTACAGTCTATTGTTTTCAGATTCTGATCCAGTATTGTAACAATGCAATCTATTGTTCCCAGATTCTGATCCATAATGGAACATTACAGTGTATTGTTCTCAGATTCTGTTCCAGCATTGGAACATTACAGTCTATTCTTATCAGATTCTCATCAAGTATTGGAACATTGCAGTCTATTTTTCGCAGATGCTGATCCATTATAGGAACAGCCCTCATTCTGGTCCATTATTTGAACATTGCAGTCTATCGTTCTCAGTTTCTGATCAATGATTGGAACATTACAATCTGTTGTTCTCAAATTCTGATCCAGTATTGGAACATTGCATTCCATTGTTCTCAGATTATGATCCTTTATTGGAACATTACAGTCCATTGTTCTCAGATTCTGATCCAATATTGGAACATTGCAGTCTCTTTTTCTCAGATTCTGATCCATTATTGGAACATTGCAGGCTATTCTTCTCAGATTCTGATCCAGTATTGGAATATTACAGTCTATTGATCACAGATTCTATTTTTCTCAGATTCTAATCCATTATAGGAACAACCCGGACCATGGTTCCCACATTCTGATCCAGTATTGGAACTTTGCAGTCTATTTTTCTCAGATTCTGATCCAGTATTGGAATATTACAGTCTATTGATCACAGATTCTATTTTTCTCAGATTTTAATCCATTATAGGAACAACCCGGACCATGGTTCCCACATTCTGATCCAGTATTGGAACTTTGCAGTCTATTTTTCTCAGATTCTGAACCAGTATTGGAACATTTCAGTCTATTGTTTAGATTCTGATCAATCATTGGAACATTACAGTGTTGTTCTCAAATTATTTTCCATTATTGGAACATTACGGTCTGTTGTTCTCAAATTCTGATCCAGAATTGTAACGTGACAGTCTTTTGTTCTCAGATTCTGATCCATTATTTGAAAATTGCAGTCTATTTTTCTCAAGTTCTGAACCAGGATTGGAACATTACAGCCTCTTGTTCTCAGAGTCCAATCGATTATTTGAACGTTGCAGTGTATTGTTCTCAGATTATGAACCAGTGTTGGAACAGTACAGTCTATTGTTCATAGAGTCTGATCCATTATTGGAAAATTGCAGTCTATTTTTCTCAGATTCTGAACCAGTATTTGAACATTGCAGCCTATTGTTCTCAGAGTCCGATCCATTATTCGAACATTGCAGTGTATTGTTCTCAGATTCTGATCCACTATTGGAACATGACAGTCTATTTTTCTCAGATTCTGATCCAGTATTGTAAAATCCCGGTCACTTGTTCCCAGATTCTAATCCAATATTGGAATATTACAGCCTATATTTTTCAGATTCTGATCCATTCTTGGAACATTGCAGCCTACTGTTCTCAGATTCTGATCCAGTATTGGAACATTGCAGTCTATTTTTCTCAGATTCTGATCCAGTATTGTAAAATCCTGGTCTATTGTTCCCAAATTCTAATCCAGTATTGGAAAATTACAGCCTATAGTTTTGAGATTCTGATCAATTATTGGAACATCCCGGTCTATTGTTCCCAGATTCTGATCCAGTATTGGAACTTTGCAGTCTATTGATCTCAGATTCCGATAAAGTAAATATGAGAGTGTATTTTTCTCAGCTTCTGATTCATTATTGGCACATTGCAGTCTATTGATCTCAGATTCTGATCCAGTATTGAAACATTACAGTCTATTGTTCTCAGATTCTGATTCATTATTGGAACATTATAGTCTCGTGTTCCCAGATTCTAATCTGTATTGGAACATTAAAACCTCTCGTTCTCAGATTCTGATAACTTATTGGAACATTGCGGTCTATTGTTCTCAGTTTCATATTCAGTATTGGAACATTACAGTGTATTGTTCGTGGAATCCTATCCATTATTGGAACATCCCTGTCCATTGTTTCCAGATTCTGATCCATTATTGGATCATAACAGCCTATTGTTCCCAGATTGTGATCCATTATTGGAACATTACGGTCTGTTATTCTCTGATTCTGTTCCATTATTGGAAAATTGCAGTCCATTTGTCTCAGATTCTGAACCAGTATTGGAAAATTATAGTCTATTGTTTTCAGATTCTGATCCAGTATAGGAACATTGCAGTCTATTGTTCTCAGATTATGATCCTTTATTGGAACATTACAGTCGATTGTTCTCAGATTCTGATCCATTACTGGAAAATTGTAGTCTATTGTTCTCAGATTCTGATCGATTATTGGAACATCCCTTTCCATTGTTCCCAGACTCTGAACCAGAATTGGAACATTACAGTCTAATATTCTCCGATTCTGTTCCAGTATTTGAACATTGAAATCGAATACTCTCAGATTCTGATCCATTATTCGAACATTGCAGTCGAATATTCTCAGATTCTGATCCAGTATTCGAACATTGCAGTTTATTGTTCTCAGATTCTGATCCAGTATTAGAACATTGCACTCATTTGTTCTCAGATTCAGATCAATTATTGGAACATTACAGTCTGTTGTTCTCAAATTCTGCAAAGTTTCAATTCTGAATCACAATGTGTGAACAACGGTCCGGGGTTGTTCCTATAATGGGTCAGAATCTGAGAGAAATAGACTGCAATGTTCCAATACTGGATTGAATACTGGATTCCAATACTGGATCAGAATCTGAGAACAACAGACTGTAATGTTCCAATAATGTATCAGAATCTGCGAACAATAGAAATGGATGTTCCATTAATGGATCAGAATCTGAGAACAATACACTGCAATGGTCCAATCCTGGATCAGAATCTGAGAACAATAGACTGCAATGGTCCAATCCTGGATCAGAATCTGAGAACAAGACACTGCAAAGTTCCAATATTGGATCAGAATCTGGGAACAATAGACCGGGATGTTCCAATAATGGATCAGAATCTGAGATAAATAGGCTACAAGGTTCCAATACTGGATCAGAATCTGAAAACAATAGACTGCAATGTTCCAATAATGGATCAGAATCGGAGAACCAAAAGTTGTAATCTTCAAATAATGGATTAGAAAGTGGGAACAATAGACAGGGCTCAATATTGGATCCGAACCTGTGAACAATAGAATGTAATATTCCAACACTGGATCAGAATCTGAGAGCAATAGACTGCAATATTCCAACACTGGATCAGAATCTGAGAGCAATAGATTGTCATGTTCCAATACTGGATCAGAATCTGAGAACAATAAACTGCAATGTTCCAATAATGGATCAGAATCTGTGAACAATAAACTGCAATGTTCCAATAATGGATCGGAATCTGAGAACAATAAACTGCAATGTCCGAATACTGGATCAGAATCTGTGAACAATACACTGCAATGTTCCAATAATGGATCAGAATCTGAGATCAATAGACAGCAAAGTTTCAATACTGGATGAGAATCTGAGAATAATAGATTGTAATGTTTCAATAAAGCATCATAATCTGAGAACAACACACTGTAATGTTCCAATAATTCATCTGAATCTGGGAACACGGGACCAGGATGTGGCAATGACGGATCCGAATCTGAAATCAGTCGACTATTCTGATCCAATACTGGATCAGAATCTGAGAACAATCGACTGCAATGTTCGAATACTGGATCGAACTCTGAGAACAATCAGCTGTAATACAAATAACAAAGAACAGTACAGCACAGGAAACAGGCCCTTCGGCCCTCCAAGCCTGTGCCGCTCCTTGGTCCAACTAGACAAATCGTTTGTATCTCTCCATTCCCAGGCTGCTCATGTGACTATCCAGGTAAGTCTTAAACGATGTCAGCGTGCCTGCCTCCACCACCCTACCTGGCAGCGCATTCCAGGCCCCCACCACCCTCTGTGTAAAAAACATCTCTCTAATATCTGAGTTCTACTTCGCCCCTCTCACCTTGAGCCCGTGACCCCTCGTGAACGTCACTTCTGATCTGGGAAAAAGCTTCCCACCGTTCACCCTATCTATCCCCTTCATAATCTTCTACACCTCTATTAGATTTCCCCTCATTCTCCGTCTTTCCAGGGAGAACAACCCCAGTTTACACAATCTCTCCTCATAGCTAAGACCCTCCATACCAGGCAACATCCTGGTAAACCTTCTGTGCACTCTCTCTAACGACTCCACGTCCTTCTGGTAGTGCGGCGACCAGAACTGGACGCAGTACTCCAAATGTGGCCTAACCAGCGTTCTATACAGCTGCATCATCACACTCCAGCTTTTATATTCTATACCCCGTCCTATAAAGGCAAGCATACCACATGCCTTCTTCACCACCTTCTCCACCTGTGTTGCCACCTTCAAGGATTTGTGGACTTGCACACCTAGGTCCCTCTGTGTTTCTATACTCCTGATGACTCTGTCATTTATTGTATAACTCCTCCCTACATTATTTCTTCCAAAATGCATCACTTCGCATTTATCCAGATTAAACTCCATCTGCCACCTCTCCGCCCAATTTTCCAGCCTATCTATATCCTGCTGTATTGCCCGACAATGCTCTTCGCTATCCGCAAGTCCAGCCACCTTCGTGTCATCCGCAAACTTGCAGATTACACCAGTTACACCTTCTTCCAAATCATTTATATATATATATCACAAATAGCAGAGGTCCCAGTACAGAGCCCTGCGGAACACCAGTGGTCACAGACCTCCAGCCGGAAAAGGACCCTTCGACCACTACCCTCTGTCTCCTATGGCCAATGTTCCAATCCTGGTTCACACTGTGAGAAAATAGTGTGCAATTTCCCAATAATGGTTCAGAATCCGAGAACAATACATTGCGCTGTTCCAATACTGGATCAGAATCTGAGAACAATAGGCTGCAATGTTCCAATAATGGATCAGAATCTGAGAACAATAGACTGGGATGTTCCAATACTGGATCAGAATTTCAGAACAACAGACTGTAATATTCCAATAAGTGATCTGAATCTGAGAACAATAGACTGTAATGTTCCAATCATTGAGCAGAATCTGAGAACAATAGATTGTAATGTTCCCATACTGGTTCAGATTCTGAGAACAAGAGACTGCAATGTTCCAATACTGGATCAGAAACGGAGAATATTAGACTGTAATGTTCCAATTCTGGTTCAGAGTCTGGGCACAATGGAAAGGGATGTTCCAATAATGGATCCGAATCTGAGACCAATGTACTGTAATGTTGCAATGCTGGATCAGAATCTGAGAACAATCGACTGTAATGTTCCAAGAAAGGATCACCATCTGAGAACAATAGACTGCAATGTTCCAATAATGGATCAGAATCTGAGAACAATAGACTGTAATGTTCCAATACTGGATTGGAATCTGAGAAGAATAGACTTTAAATTTCCAATACTGGATCAGAGTCTGGGAACAATAGAAACGGATGTTCCATTAATGCAGCAGAATCTGAGAAAAAGAAACTGCAAGTTCCAATACTGGATCAGAATGTGGGAACAATGGTCCTGTTTGTTCCAATACTGGAGCAGAATCTGAGAACAATAGACCGCAATGTTAGAATAATTGAACAGAATCTGAGAATAGTAGACTGCAATGTTCCAATAATGGACCAGAATGTGAGAACAATGGTCCGGGCTGCTCCTATAATGGATCAGAATCTGAGAAAAATAGACTGCAATGTTCCAATACTGGATCAGAATCTGAGAACAATACACTGTAATGGTCCATTATGAATCAGAATCTGGGAACAATAGATTGCAATGGTCCAATACTGGATCAGAATCTGAAAACAATAGACTGTAATTTTCCAATACTGGATCAGAATCTGAGAACAATAGACTGTAATGTTCCAATAAAGGATCAGAATTTGAGAACAACACTGTATTCTTTCAATCATTGATCAGAATCTAAACAATAGACTGAAATGTTCCAATACTGGATCAGAATCTGAGAACAATGAACCGGGATATTACAATGATGGATCAGAATCTGAGATCATTAGACTGTAATGTTCCAATGCAAGATCAGAATCTGAGAACAATACACTGCAATGTTCGAATAATGGATCGGACTCTGAGAATAATAGACTGCAATTTTCCAATAATGGATCAGAATCTATGAACAATAAACCGTAATGTTCCAATCCTGGATCAGAACCTGAGAACAGTAGACGGCAATGTTCCAATAAAGGATCAGAATCTGAGAACAACAAAGACTGTAATGTTCCACTCATTGATCAGATTCTGAACAATAGACTGTATTGTTCCAATACTGGATCAGAATCTGAGAAAAAGAGATTACAATGTTCCAATAAAGGATCAGAATTTTAGAACAACAGAATGTAATGTTCCAATCATTGATCAGAATCTGAACAATAGACTGGAATTTTCGAACACTGGATCAGAATCTTAGAACAATTGACCAGGATTTTACAATGATGGATCAGAATCTGAGATCAATCGGCCGTAATGTTCCAATACTGGAGGAGAATCTGAGAACAATAGACCGCAATGTTAGAATAATTGAACAGAATCTGAAAACAATAGACTGCAATGTTCCAATAATGGATCAGAATCTGAGATCAACAGACTGTAATGTTCCAATCATTGATCAGAATCTGAACAATAGACTGTAATGTTCCAATAATGGATCAGAACCTGAGATCAACAGACTGTAATGTTCCAATCATTGATCAGAATCTGAACAATAGACTGCAATGTTCCAATAATGGATCAGAATCTGAGATCAACAGACTGTAATGTTCCAATCATTGATCAGAATCTGAACAATAGACTGTAATGTTCCAATAATGGATCAGAATCTGAGAGCAATAGACTGTACTGTTCCAATAAAGGATCATAATCTGAGATCAGGAGAGTGCAATGTTAGAATAATTGAACAGAATCCGAAAACAATAGACTGCACTGTTCAACACTGGGTCAGAATCTGAGAACAATCGAACATAGAATACAGAAGCATAGAAAACTACAGCACAAAACAGGCCCTTCGGCCCCACAAGTTGTGCCGAACATATCCCTACCTTTTAGGCCTATCTATAACCGTCCATCCTATTAAGTTCCATGTACTCACCCAGGAGTCTCTTAAAAGACCCTATTGAGTTTGCCTCCACCACCACTGACGGCAGCCGATTCCATCTGCCCACCACCCTCTGTGTGAAAAACTTTCCCCTAACATTTCCCCTGTACCTACCCCCCAGCACCTTAAACCTGTGTCCTCTCGTAGCAGCCATTTCCACCCTGGGAAAAAGCCTCTGAGAGTCCACCCGATCTATGCCTCTCAACATCTTATATACCTCTATTAGATCTCCTCTCATCCTACGTCTCTCCAAGGAGAAAAGTCCGAGCTCCCTCAGCCTATCCTCATAAGGCATGCCACTCAATCCAGGCAACATCCTTGTAAATCGCCTCTGCACCCTTTCAGTCTTTTCCACATCCTTCCTGTAATGAGGCGACCAGAATTGAGCACAGTACTCCAAGTGGGGTCTGATGAGGGTCTTATATAGCTGCATCATTATCCCCGGACTCCTGAACTCAATCCCTCGATTAATAAAGGCCAGCACACCATACGCCTTCTTAACCACCTCCTCGACCTGCAGGACCGATTTTAGAGTCAGATGGACCCGGACCCCAAGGTCCTTCTGATCCTCTACCGTACTAAGAGTCTTTCCCTTTATATTGTACTCCTTCATCTCATTCGACCTGCCAAAATGGACCACGACGCATTTATCTGGGTTGAAGTCCATCTGCCACTTCTCCGCCCAGTCTTGCATCCTATCTATGTCCCTCTGTAACTTCTGACATCCCTCCAGACTATTCACAACCTCAACAACCTTCATGTCATCGGCAAACATTCCAACCCATCCCTCCACTTCCTTATCCAGGTCATTTCTGAAAATGACAAACAGCAAAGGTCCCAGAACAGATCCCTGGGGCACACCACTGGTGACCGACCTCCATTTAGAAAAAGACCCAACCATATAGAGTCTGGGAACAATGGAAAGGGATGTTCCAATACTGGATTGGAAGCTGAGAACAATAGAAATGGATGTTCCATGAATGGATCAGAATCTGAGAACAATACACTGTAATGTTCCAATACTGGATTAGAATCTGAGAGAAATAGACTGCAATGTTCCAATAATGGATCAGAATCTGAGAACAATAGACTGGGATGTTCCAATAATAGATAGGATTCGAAGAACAATAGACTGTAATGTTCGAATACTGGATCAGAACCTGAGAACAGCAGACTGCAATGTTTCAATAATTGATCAGGACTTGAGTACTATAGGCTGTAATGTTCCAATACGGATTAGAATCTGAGAAAAATACACTGTCATGTTCTATTACTGGATCAGAATCTGAGAACAATAGTCTGCAATGTTCAAATAATGGATCAGAATCTTAGAACAATAGTCTCTAACATTCCAATCATGAATCGGAATCTCAGATCAATAAACGGCAATGTTTCAAAACTGGATCAGAATCTGAGAACAAGAGACTGCAATGTTCCAATACTGGATCATAATGTGGGAACAATGGACCGGAATGTTCCAATACTGGATCAGAATGTGGGAACAATGGACAGGAATGTTCCAATACTGGATCAGAATCTGAGAACAATAGGCTGTAATGTTCTTATTATGGACCAGAATCTGAGAACAATAGACTGAAATGTTCCAATACTGGACCAGGATCTGAGAACAATAGACTGAAATCTTCCAACACTGGATCTGAATCTGAGAACAATGCTCTGTAATATTCCAATACTGGATCAGAATCTGAGAACAGTAGGCTGTAATGTTCTAATTATGGATCAGAATCTGAGACCAATAGACTGAAATGTTCCAACACTGGATCAGAATCTGAGAACAATGGACTGCAATGTTCCAAAATGGATCATAATCTGAGAACAATACTCTGTAATGTTCCAATACTGGATCAGAATTTGAGAACAACAGACTGCAATGTTCCAATAACGGATCAGAATCTGAGAACAATGGACTGTAATGTTCCAATAAAGGATCATAATCCGAGAACAATACTCTGTAAAGTTCCAATACGGGATCAGAATCTGAGAACAATAGGTTGTAATGTTCCAATAATTGATCAGAATCTACGAACAATAGACTGCAATGTTCCAATACTGGATCAGAATCTGAGACAAATAGACTTTAATGTTCCAATACAGGATTAGAATTTGAAATCAACAGACTGCAATGTTCCAATACTGGACCAGAATCTGAGAACAATAGACTGTAATGTTCCAATACTGGATCAGAATCTGAAACAAATAGACTGCAATTTTCTAAAAATGGATCAGAATCTGAGAACAATAGACTGGAATGTTCCAATAATCATAGAAACCCTAGAGTACAGAAAGAGGCCATTCGGCCCATCGAGTCTGCACCGACCACAATCCCACCCAGGCCCTACCCCCATATCTACCCACTAATCCCTCCAACCTACGCATCTCAGGACACTAAGGGCAATTTTTAGCATGGCCAATCAACCTAACCCGAACATCTTTGGACTGGGGGAGGAAAGCGGAGCAGCCGGAGGAAACCCACGCAGACACGAGGAGAATGTGCAAACTCCATACAGACAGTGAGCCAAGCCGGGATTCGAACTCAGGTCCCTGGAGCTGTGAAGCAGCAGTGCTAACCACTGTGCTGTCATGCCGCCGGCAGAACATGGATCAGAAGTTGGAAACAATGGACCGGGATGTTCCAATAATGGATTGGAATCTAAGAACCATACACTGTAATGTTCCAATACTGGTTCAGAACCTAAGAACAGTAGACTGCAATGTTCCAATAATGGATCAGAGTCTGAGAACTATAGGCTGTAATGTTCCAATACGGAATAGAATCTGGGAACAAATGACCGGGATGTTACAATACTGGATCAGAATCTGACAACAATATAATATAATATTCCTAAACTGGATCAGAAGCTGAGAGCAAGAGACTGCAATGTTCCAGTACTGGATCAGTATCTGGGAACAATAGACCGGGATGTTCCAAGAATGGATCACATTCTGAGAACAGTACTCTGTAATGTTACAATATTGGATCAGAATCTGAGAACAATAGACTGCAATGTTCCAATAATGGATCAGAATCTGAGATCAATAGACTGCAAAGTTTCAATCCTGCATCAGAATCTGAGAAAAAGAGACTGCAATGTTCCAATACTGGATCAGAATCTGAGAACAGTAGACTATAATGTTCCAATACTGGATCAGAATCTGAGGACAATAGACTGCAATGTTTGAATACTGCATCGGACTCTGGGAACAGGCGGTTTTAATGTTCCAACACTGGTTCAGACTCTGAGAAAAAAACAGACTGCAAATTTCCAATAATGGATCAGTTTCTGTGAAAAAGAGATTGTAATGTTCCAGTACTGGATCAGAATCTGAGAACAATACACTGCAAAGTTCGAATACTGGATCGGACTCTGAGAACAATGGGCTGTAATGTTCCAATCATTGATCAGAATCTGAGAACAATAGACTTCAATGTTCCAATATTGGCTCAAATTCTGAGAACAATAGACTGTAATGTTCCAATCCTGGTTCAGAGTCTGGGAACAATGGAAAGGGATGTTCCAATAATGGATCTGAATCTGAGAACAATAGACAGTAATGTTCCAATGCTGGTTCAGAACCTGAGAAGAATAGACTGCAATGTTCCAATACTGGATCGGAATCTGAGAACAATACGCTGTAATGATCCAATACTGGATTAGAATCTGAGAACAATAGACTGCAATGTTCCATTATGGATCAGAATCTGTGAACAATAGACTGGGATGTTCCAATAATGGATGAGAAGCTGGCAACAATGGACCGGGATGTTCCAATAATGGATAGGATTCGAAGAACAATACACTGCAATGTTCCAATACTGGATCAGAACCTGAGAACAGGAGACTGCAATGTTCCAATAATTGATCAGAATCTGAGAACTCTTGGCTGTAATGTTACAATACAGAATAGAATCCGAGAAAAATACACTGTCATGTTCTAATACTGGATCAGCATCTGAGAACAATAGACTCTAACATTCCATAAGACCATAAGACCATAAGACATAGGAGCGGAAGTAAGGCCATTCGGCCCATCGAGTCCACTCCACCATTCAATCATGGTTGATTTCAACTCCATTTACCCGCGCTCTCCCCATAGCCCTTAATTCCTCGAGAAATCAAGAATTTATCAATTTCTGTCTTGAAGACGCGCAACGTCTCGGCCTCCACCGCCCTCTGTGGCAATTAATTCCACAGACCCACCACTCTCTGGCTGAAGAAATTTCTCCTCATCTCTGTTCTCAAGCGACTCCCTTTTATTCTAAGGCTGTGCCCCCGCGTCCTAGTCTCCCCTGTTAATGGAAACAACTTCCCTATGTCCATCCTATCTAAGCCGTTCATTATCTTGTAAGTTTCTATCAGATCTCCCCTCAACCTCCTAAACTCCAATGAATATAATCCCACGATCCTCAGACGTTCATCGTATGTCAGGCCTACCATTCCTGGGATCATCCGTGTGAATCTCCGCTGGAACGGCTCCAGTGCCAGTATGTCCTTCCTGAGGTGTGGGGCCCAAAATTGCTCACAGTACTCCAAATGGGGCCTAACCAGTGCTTTATAAAGCCTCAGAAGTACATCCCTGCTTTTGTATTCCAAGCCTCTTGAGATAAATGACAACATTACTTTTGCTTTCTTAATTACGGACTCAACCTGCAAGTTTACCTTTAGAGAATCCTGGACTAGGACTCCCAAGTCTCTTTGCACTTTAGCATTATGAATTTTGTCACCGTTTAGAAAATAGTCCATGCCTCTATTCTTTTTTCCAAAGTGCAAGACCTCGCACTTGCCCACGTTGAATTTCATCAGCCACTTCTTGGACCACTCTCCTAAACTGTCTAAAACTTTCTGCAGCCTCCCCACCTCCTCAATACTACCTGCCCCTCCACCTATCTTTGTATCATCGGCAAACTTGGCCAGAATGCCCCCAGTCCCGTCATCTCGATCGTTAATATTTCAAGAGAACAGCTGTGGCCCCAACACTGAACCCTGCGGGACACCACTTGTCACCGGTTGCCATTCTGAGAAAGAACCTTTTATCCCAACTCTCTGCCTTCTGTCTGACAGCCAATCGTCAATCCATGTTAGTACCTTGCCTCGAATACCATGGGCCCTTATTTTACTCAGCAGTCTCCCGTGAGGCACCTTGTCAAAGGCCTTTTGGAAGTCAAGATAGATAACATCCATTGGCTCTCCTTGGTCTAACCTATTTGTTATCTCTTCAAAGAACTCTAACAGGTTTGTAAGGCACGACCTCCCCTGACTAAATCCATGCTGACTTGTCTTAATCCGATCCTGCACTTGCAAGAATTTAGAAATCTCATCCTTAACGATGGATTCTAGAATTTTGCCAACAACTGAGGTTAGGCTAATTGGCCTATAATTTTCCATCTTTTTTCTTGTTCCCTTCTTGAACAGTGGGGTTACAACAGCGATTTTCCAATCCTCTGGGACTTTCCCTGACTCCAGTGACTTTTGAAAGATCATAACTAACGCCTCCACTATTTCTTCAGCTATCTCCTTTAGAACTCTTGGATGTAGCCCATCTGGGCCCGGAGATTTATCAATTTTCAGACCTTTTATTTTCTCTCGCACTTTCTCCTTCGTGATGGCAACCATATTTAACTCTGCCCCCTGACTTTCCTGAATTGTTGGGATATTACTCATGTCTTCTACTGTGAAGACTGACGCAAAATACTGATTAAGTTCCTCAGCTATTTCCTTGTCTCCCATCACTAGATTACCAGCGTCATTTTGGAGCGGCCCAATGTCTACTTTTGCCTCCCGTTTGTTTTTTAATGTATTTAAAGAAACTTTTACTATCATTCCTAATGTTACTGGCTAGCCTACCTTCATATTTGATCCTCTCCTTCCTTATTTCTCTCTTTGTTATCCTCTGTTTGTTTTTATAGCCTTCCCAATCTTCTGACTTCCCACTACTCTTTGCCACATTATAGGCTCTCTCTTTTGCCTTGATGCATTCCCTGACTTCCTTTGTCAGCCATGGCTGCCTAATCCCCCCTCTGATAACCTTTCTTTTGTTTGGGATGAACCTCTGCACTGTGTCCTCAATTACTCCCAGAAACTCCTGCCATTGCTGTTCTACTGTCTTTCCAATAATGAATCACAATCTCAGATCAATAGACGGCAATGTTTCAAAACTTGATCAAAATCTGAGAACAAGAGACTGCAATGTTTCAATACTGGATCAGAATCTGGGAACGATAGACATGGATTTAATATACTGGACCAGAATCTGAGAACAATAGACTGAAATGTTCCAAGACTGGATCATAATCTGAGAACAATGCACTGCAATGTTCCAATACCGGATCAGAATATGCGAACAATAGATTGTAATGTCCCAATACTGGATCAGAATCTGAGAACAATGGACTGTAACGTTTCAATAAAGGATCATAATCTGAGAACAGTACTCTAAAGTTCCAATACGGGATCAGAATCTGAGATCAATAGATGGTAATGTTTCAATAATTGATCAGAATCTGAGAACAATGGACTGTAATGTTCCAATAAAGGATCATAATCCGAGAACAATGGACATTAATGTTCCAATATTGGATCAGAATCTGAGATCAATAGACTGTCATGTTGCACTAAAAGATCATAATCTGAGAACAACAGACTGGAATGTTCGAATAATGGATCGGACTGTGGGAACAATAGGCTGTAATGTTACAATCCTGGTTCAGAATCTGAGAAAGATAGACTGCAATTTTCCTGTAATGGATCAGAACCTGAGAACAATAGACTGGAATATCCCAATATTGGTTCAAAACCGGAGAAAAACAGACTGCAATTTTCCAATAATGGGTCAGAATCTGAGAACAATGGAATGAAAAGTTCCAATAATGGAGCAGAATCTGGAAACAGTGGTCCTGAATGTTCTACTACTGGCTCAGAACCAGAGCATGATAGGCTGCAATGTTACAATACTGGATCAGAATCAGAGATCAATACACTGTCAATTTCCAATGCGGCATCAGAATCTGGGTACAATAGACCGGGATGTTCCAATACTGGATCAGATTCTGAGAACAATAGATTGTAATAGAACATAGAACATAGAACATAGAACATTACAGCGCAGAACAGGCCCTTCGGCCCACGATGTTGCACCGACCAGTTAAAAAAAAAAACTGTGACCCTCCAACCTAAACCAATTTCTTTTCGTCCATGAACCTATCTACGGATCTCTTAAACGCCCCCAAACTAGGCGCATTTACAACTGATGCTGGCAGGGCATTCCAATCCCTCACCACCCTCTGGGTAAAGAACCTACCCCTGACATCGGTTCTATAACTACCCCCCCTCAATTTAAAGCCATGCCCCCTCGTGCTGGATTTCTCCATCAGAGGAAAAAGGCTATCACTATCCACCCTATCTAAACCTCTAATCATCTTATATGTTTCAATAAGATCCCCTCTTAGCCGCCGCCTTTCCAGCGAAAACAATCCCAAATCCCTCAGCCTCTCCTCATAGGATCTCCCCTCCATACCAGGCAACATCCTGGTAAACCTCCTCTGCACCCTCTCCAAAGCCTCCACATCCTTCCTGTAATGTGGGGACCAGAACTGCACACAGTACTCCAAGTGCGGCCGCACCAGAGTTGTGTACAGTTGCAACATAACGCTACGACTCCTAAATTCAATCCCCCTACCAATAAACGCCAAGACACCATATGCCTTCTTAACAACCTTATCTACTTGATTCCCAACTTTCAGGGATCTATGCACACATACACCTAGATCCCTCTGCTCCTCCACACTATTCAAAGTCCTCCCGTTAGCCCTATACTCAACCCATCTGTTATTCCTACCAAAGTGAATTACCTCACACTTCTCCGCATTAAACTCCATCCGCCACCTCTCGGCCCAACTTTGCAACCTGTCTAAGTCTTCCTGCAAACTACGACACCCTTCCTCACTGTCTACCACACCACCGACTTTGGTGTCATCAGCAAATTTGCTAATCCACCCAACTATACCCTCATCCAGATCATTAATAAATATTACAAACAGCAGTGGCCCCAAAACAGATCCCTGAGGTACACCACTTGTAACCGCACTCCATGATGAATATTTACTATCAACCACCACCCTCT
>NW_027594332.1:7500-19000 GCF_964213995.1 Mustelus asterias | reverse complement strand
GCACGCTGTTATATACAGAGTAAAGCTCCCTCGACAGTGTCCCCATCAAACACTCCCAGGACAGGTACAGCACGGGGTTAGATACAGAGTAAAGCTCCCTCTACACTGTCCCCATCAAACACTCCCAGGACAGGTACAGCACGGGGTTAGATCCAGAGTAAAGCTCCCTCTGCACTGTCCCCATCAAACACTCCCAGGACAGGTACAGCACCGGGTTAGATACAGAGTAAAGCTCCCTCTACACTGTCCCCCATCAAACACTCCCAGGACAGGGACAGCACGGGGTTAGATACAGAGTAAAGCTCCCTCTACACTGTCCCCCATCAAACACTCCCAGGACAGGGACAGCACGGGGTTAGATACAGAGTAAAGCTCCCTCTACACTGTCCCCATCAAACACTCCCAGGACAGGGACAGCACGGGGTTAGATACAGAGTAAAGCTCCCTCTACACTGTCCCCATCAAACACTCCCAGGACAGGTACAGCACGGGGTTAGATACAGAGTAAAGCTCCCTCCACACTGTCCCCCCTCAAACACTCCCAGGACAGGTACAGCACGGGCTAAGATACAGAGTAAAGCTCCCTCTGCACTGTCCCCATCAAACACTCCAAGGACAGGGACAGCACGGGGTGAGATACAGAGTAAAGCTCCCTCAACACTGTCCCCATCGAACACTCCCAGGACAGGTACAGCACGGGGTTAGATACAGAGTAAAGCTCCCTCTACACTGTCCCCATCAAACACTCCCAGGACAGGTACAGCACGGAGTTAGATACAGAGTAAAGCTCCTTCTACACTGTCCTCATCAAACACTCGCAGGACGGGTACAGCATGGGGTTAGATACAGAGTAAAGCTCCATCTACACTGTCCCCATCAAACACTCCCACGACAGGTACAGCACCGGGTTAGATACAGAGTAAAGCTCCCTCTGCACTGTCGCCCATCAAACACTCCCAGGACAGGTACAGCACGGGGTTAGATACAGAGTAAAGCTCCCTCTACACTGTCCCCATCAAACACTCCCAGGAAAAGTACAGCACGGGGTTAGATACAGAGTAAAGCTCCATCTACACTGTCCCCATCAAACACTCCCAGGACAGGTACAGCACCGGGTTAGATACAGAGTAAAGCTCCCTCTACACTGTCCCCCATCAAACACTCGTAGGACAGGTACAGCACAAGGTTAGATACAGAGTAAAGCTCCCTCTGCACTCTCCCCATCAAACACTCCCAGGACAGGTACAGCACGGGGTTCGATACAGAGTAAAGCTCCCTCTGCACTCTCCCCATCAAACACTCCCAGGACAGGTACAGCACGGGGTTAGATACAGAGTAAAGCTCCCTCTACACTGTCCCCATCAAACACTCCCAGGACAGGTACAGCACGGGGTTAGATACAGAGTAAAGCTCCCTCTACACTGTCCCCATCAAACACTCCCAGGACAGGTACAGCACGGGGTTAGATACAGAGTAAAGCTCCCTCTTGACTGTCCCCATCAAACACTCCCAGGACAGGGACAGCACGGGGTGAGATCCAGAGTAAAGCTCCCTCTACACTGTCCCCATTAAACACTCCCAGGACAGGTACAGCACGGGGTTAGATACAGAGTAAAGCTCCCTCTACACTGTCCCCCATCAAACACTCCCAGGACAGGTACAGCACGGGGTTAGATACAGAGTAAAGCTCCCTCTACACTGTCCCCATCAAACACTCCCAGGACAGGTACAGCACGGGGTTAGATACAGAGTAAAGCTCCCTCTGCACTGTCCCCATCAAACACTCCCAGGACAGGGACAGCACGGGGTGAGATACAGAGTAAAGCTCCCTCTACACTGTCCCCATCAAACACTCCCAGGACAGGTACAGCACGGGGTTAGATACAGAGTAAAGCTCCCTCTACACTGTCCCCATCAAACATTCCCAGGACAGGTACATCACGGGGTTAGATACAGAGTAAAGCTCCCTCTACACTGTCCCCTTCAAACACTCCCAGGACAGGTCCAGCACGGGGTTAGATACAGAGTAAAGCTCCCTCTACACTGTCCCCATCAAACACTCCCAGGACTGGTACAGCACGGCGTTAGATACAGAGTAAAGCTCCCTCTACACTGTCCCCATCAAACACTCCCAGGACTGGTACAGCACGGGGTTAGATACAGAGTAAAGCTCCCTCGACACTGTCCCCATCAAACACTCCCAGGACAGGGACAGCACGGGGTTAGATACAGAGTAAAGCTCCCTCCACACTGTCCCCATCAAACACTCCCAGGACAGGTACAGCACGGGGTTAGATACAGAGTAAAGCTCCCTCCACACTGTCCCCATCAAACACTCCCAGGACAGGTACAGCACGGGATTAGATACAGAGTAAAGCTCCCTCCACACTTTCCCCCATCAAACACTCCCAGGACAGGTACAGCACGGGGTTAGATACAGAGTAAAGCTCGCTCTACACTCTCCCCCATCAAACACTCCCAGGACAGGTACAGCACGGGGTTAGATACAGAGTAAAGCTCCCTCTACACTGTCCCCATCAAACACTCCCAGGACAGGTACAGCACGGGGTTAGATACAGAGAAAAGCTCCCTCTACACTGTCCCCATCAAACACACCCAGGAAAAGTACAGCACGGGGATAGATACAGAGTAAAGCTCCCTCTGCACTGTCCCCAACAAACACTCCCAGGACAGGTAAAGCACGGGGTTAGATACAGAGTAAAGCTCCCTCTACACTGTCCCCATCAAACACTCCCAGGACAGGTACAGCACGGGTTAGATACAAAGTAAAGCTCCTTCTACACTGTCCTCATCAAACACTCGCAGGACGGGTACAGCACGGGGTTAGATACAGAGTAAAGCTCCATCTGCACTGTCCCCATCAAACACTCCCAGGACAGGTACAGCACGGGGTTAGATACAGAGTAAAGCTCCCTCTACACTGTCCCCATCAAACCCTCCCAGGACAGGTACAGCACGGGGTTAGATACAGAGTAAAGCTCCCTCTACACTCTCCCCCATCAAACACTCCCAGGACAGGTACAGCACGGGGTTAGATACAGAGTAAAGCTCCCTCCACACTGTCCCCATCAAACACTCCCAGGACAGGTACAGCACGGGGTTAGATACAGAGTAAAGCTCCCTCCACACTGTCCCCCATCAAACACTCCCAGGACAGGTACAGCACGGGGTTAGATACAGAGTAAAGCTCCCTCCACACTGTCCCCCATCAAACACTCCCAGGACAGAGAAAGCACGGGGTTAGATACAGAGTAAAGCTCCCTCTACACTGTCCCCATCAAACACTCCCAGGACAGGTACAGCACGGGGTTAGATACAGAGTAAAGCTCCCTCCACACTGTCCCCCATCAAACACTCCCAGGACAGGTACAGCACGGGGTTAGATACAGAGTGAAGCTCCCTCTACACTGTCCCCATCAAACACTCCCAGGACAGGGAAAGCACGGGGTTTGATACAGAGTAAATCTCCCTCTGCACTATCCCCATCAAACACTCCCAGGACAGGTACAGCACGGGGTTAGATACAGAGTAAAGCTCCCTCTACACTGTCCCCATCAAACACTCCCAGGACAGGTACAGCACGGGGTTATATACAGAGTAAAGCTCCCTCGACAGTGTCCCCATCAAACACTCCCAGGACAGGTACAGCACGGGGTTAGATACAGAGTAAAGCTCCCTCTACACTGTCCCCATCAAACACTCCCAGGACAGGTACAGCACGGGGTTAGATCCAGAGTAAAGCTCCCTCTGCACTGTCCCCATCAAACACTCCCAGGACAGGTACAGCACCGGGTTAGATACAGAGTAAAGCTCCCTCTACACTGTCCCCCATCAAACACTCCCAGGACAGGGACAGCACGGGGTTAGATACAGAGTAAAGCTCCCTCTACACTGTCCCCCATCAAACACTCCCAGGACAGGGACAGCACGGGGTTAGATACAGAGTAAAGCTCCCTCTACACTGTCCCCATCAAACACTCCCAGGACAGGGACAGCACGGGGTTAGATACAGAGTAAAGCTCCCTCTACACTGTCCCCATCAAACACTCCCAGGACAGGTACAGCACGGGGTTAGATACAGAGTAAAGCTCCCTCCACACTGTCCCCCCTCAAACACTCCCAGGACAGGTACAGCACGGGCTAAGATACAGAGTAAAGCTCCCTCTGCACTGTCCCCATCAAACACTCCAAGGACAGGGACAGCACGGGGTGAGATACAGAGTAAAGCTCCCTCAACACTGTCCCCATCGAACACTCCCAGGACAGGTACAGCACGGGGTTAGATACAGAGTAAAGCTCCCTCTACACTGTCCCCATCAAACACTCCCAGGACAGGTACAGCACGGAGTTAGATACAGAGTAAAGCTCCTTCTACACTGTCCTCATCAAACACTCGCAGGACGGGTACAGCATGGGGTTAGATACAGAGTAAAGCTCCATCTACACTGTCCCCATCAAACACTCCCACGACAGGTACAGCACCGGGTTAGATACAGAGTAAAGCTCCCTCTGCACTGTCGCCCATCAAACACTCCCAGGACAGGTACAGCACGGGGTTAGATACAGAGTAAAGCTCCCTCTACACTGTCCCCATCAAACACTCCCAGGAAAAGTACAGCACGGGGTTAGATACAGAGTAAAGCTCCATCTACACTGTCCCCATCAAACACTCCCAGGACAGGTACAGCACCGGGTTAGATACAGAGTAAAGCTCCCTCTACACTGTCCCCCATCAAACACTCGTAGGACAGGTACAGCACAAGGTTAGATACAGAGTAAAGCTCCCTCTGCACTCTCCCCATCAAACACTCCCAGGACAGGTACAGCACGGGGTTCGATACAGAGTAAAGCTCCCTCTGCACTCTCCCCATCAAACACTCCCAGGACAGGTACAGCACGGGGTTAGATACAGAGTAAAGCTCCCTCTACACTGTCCCCATCAAACACTCCCAGGACAGGTACAGCACGGGGTTAGATACAGAGTAAAGCTCCCTCTACACTGTCCCCATCAAACACTCCCAGGACAGGTACAGCACAGGGTTAGATACAGAGTAAAGCTCCCTCTTGACTGTCCCCATCAAACACTCCCAGGACAGGGACAGCACGGGGTGAGATCCAGAGTAAAGCTCCCTCTACACTGTCCCCATTAAACACTCCCAGGACAGGTACAGCACGGGGTTAGATACAGAGTAAAGCTCCCTCTACACTGTCCCCCATCAAACACTCCCAGGACAGGTACAGCACGGGGTTAGATACAGAGTAAAGCTCCCTCTACACTGTCCCCATCAAACACTCCCAGGACAGGTACAGCACGGGGTTAGATACAGAGTAAAGCTCCCTCTGCACTGTCCCCATCAAACACTCCCAGGACAGGGACAGCACGGGGTGAGATACAGAGTAAAGCTCCCTCTACACTGTCCCCATCAAACACTCCCAGGACAGGTACAGCACGGGGTTAGATACAGAGTAAAGCTCCCTCTACACTGTCCCCATCAAACATTCCCAGGACAGGTACATCACGGGGTTAGATACAGAGTAAAGCTCCCTCTACACTGTCCCCTTCAAACACTCCCAGGACAGGTCCAGCACGGGGTTAGATACAGAGTAAAGCTCCCTCTACACTGTCCCCATCAAACACTCCCAGGACTGGTACAGCACGGCGTTAGATACAGAGTAAAGCTCCCTCTACACTGTCCCCATCAAACACTCCCAGGACTGGTACAGCACGGGGTTAGATACAGAGTAAAGCTCCCTCGACACTGTCCCCATCAAACACTCCCAGGACAGGGACAGCACGGGGTTAGATACAGAGTAAAGCTCCCTCCACACTGTCCCCATCAAACACTCCCAGGACAGGTACAGCACGGGGTTAGATACAGAGTAAAGCTCCCTCCACACTGTCCCCATCAAACACTCCCAGGACAGGTACAGCACGGGATTAGATACAGAGTAAAGCTCCCTCCACACTTTCCCCCATCAAACACTCCCAGGACAGGTACAGCACGGGGTTAGATACAGAGTAAAGCTCGCTCTACACTCTCCCCCATCAAACACTCCCAGGACAGGTACAGCACGGGGTTAGATACAGAGTAAAGCTCCCTCTACACTGTCCCCATCAAACACTCCCAGGACAGGTACAGCACGGGGTTAGATACAGAGAAAAGCTCCCTCTACACTGTCCCCATCAAACACACCCAGGAAAAGTACAGCACGGGGATAGATACAGAGTAAAGCTCCCTCTGCACTGTCCCCAACAAACACTCCCAGGACAGGTAAAGCACGGGGTGAGATACAGAGTAAAGCTCCCTCTGCACTGTCCCCATCAAACACTCCCAGGACAGGTACAGCACGGGGTTAGATACAGAGTAAAGCTCCCTCTACACTGTCCCCATCAAACACTCCCAGGACAGGTACAGCACGGGTTAGATACAAAGTAAAGCTCCTTCTACACTGTCCTCATCAAACACTCGCAGGACGGGTACAGCACGGGGTTAGATACAGAGTAAAGCTCCATCTGCACTGTCCCCATCAAACACTCCCACGACAGGTACAGCACGGGGTGAGATACAGAGTAAAGCTCCCTCTACACTGTCCCCCATCAAACACTCCCAGGAAAAGTACAGCACGGGGTTAGATACAGAGTAAAGCTCCCTCTACACTGTCCCCATCAAACACTCCCAGGAAAAGTACAGCACGGGGTTAGATACAGAGTAAAGCTCCATCTACACTGTCCCCCATCAAACACTCCCAGGACAGGTACAGCACGGGGTTAGATACAGAGTAAAGCTCCCTCTACACTGTCCCCCATCAAACACTCCCAGGACAGGTACAGCACGGGGTTAGATACAGAGTAAAGCTCCCTCTACACTGTCCCCATCAAACACTCCCAGGACAGGTACAGCACGGGGTTAGATACAGAGTAAAGCTCCCTCTACACTGTCCCCATCAAACACTCCCAGGACAGGTACAGCACGGGGTTAGATACAGAGTAAAGCTCCCTCTACACTGTCCCCATCAAACCCTCCCAGGACAGGTACAGCACGGGGTTAGATACAGAGTAAAGCTCCCTCTACACTCTCCCCCATCAAACACTCCCAGGACAGGTACAGCACGGGGTTAGATACAGAGTAAAGCTCCCTCCACACTGTCCCCATCAAACACTCCCAGGACAGGTACAGCACGGGGTTAGATACAGAGTAAAGCTCCCTCTACACTGTCCCCAACAAACACTCCCAGGACAGGTACAGCACGGGGTTAGATACAGAGTAAAGCTCCCTCTACACTGTCCCCATCAAACACTCCCAGGACAGGTACAGCACGGGGTTAGATACAGAGTAAAGCTCCCTCTACACTGTCCCCATCAAACACTCCCAGGACAGGTACAGCACGGGGTTAGATACAGAGTAAAGCTCCCTCTACACTGTCCCCATTAAACACTCCCAGGACAGGTACAGCACGGGGTTGGATACAGAGTAAAGCTCGCTCTACACTGTCCCCCATCAAACACTCCCAGGACAGGTGCAGCACGGGGTTAGATACAGAGTAAAGCTCCCTCTACACTGTCCCCATCAAACACTCCCAGGACAGGTACAGCACGGGGTTAGATACAGAGTAAAGCTCCCTCTGCACTGTCCCCATCAAACACTCCCAGGACAGGGACAGCACGGGGTGAGATACAGAGTAAAGCTCCCTCTGCACTGTCCCCATCAAACACTCCCAGGACTGGTACAGCACGGGGTTAGATACAGAGTAAAGCTCCCTCTACACTGTCCCCATCAAACATTCCCAGGACAGGTACATCACGGGGTTAGATACAGAGTAAAGCTCCCTCTACACTGTCCCCATCAAACACTCCCAGGACAGGTACAGCACGGGGTTAGATACAGAGTAAAGCTCCCTCTACACTGTCCCCATCAAACACTCCCAGGACTGGTACAGCACGGGGTTAGATACAGAGTAAAGCTCCCTCGACACTGTCCCCATCAAACACTCCCAGGACAGGGACAGCACGGGGTTAGATACAGAGTAAAGCTCCCTCCACACAGTCCCCATCAAACACTCCCAGGACAGGTACAGCACGGGGTTAGATACAGAGTAAAGCTCCCTCTACACTGTCCCCATTAAACACTCCCAGGACAGGTACAGCACGGGGTTGGATACAGAGTAAAGCTCGCTCTACACTGTCCCCCATCAAACACTCCCAGGACAGGTGCAGCACGGGGTTAGATACAGAGTAAAGCTCCCTCTACACTGTCCCCATCAAACACTCCCAGGACAGGTACAGCACGGGGTTAGATACAGAGTAAAGCTCCCTCTGCACTGTCCCCATCAAACACTCCCAGGACAGGGACAGCACGGGGTGAGATACAGAGTAAAGCTCCCTCTGCACTGTCCCCATCAAACACTCCCAGGACTGGTACAGCACGGGGTTAGATACAGAGTAAAGCTCCCTCTACACTGTCCCCATCAAACATTCCCAGGACAGGTACATCACGGGGTTAGATACAGAGTAAAGCTCCCTCTACACTGTCCCCATCAAACACTCCCAGGACAGGTACAGCACGGGGTTAGATACAGAGTAAAGCTCCCTCTACACTGTCCCCATCAAACACTCCCAGGACTGGTACAGCACGGGGTTAGATACAGAGTAAAGCTCCCTCGACACTGTCCCCATCAAACACTCCCAGGACAGGGACAGCACGGGGTTAGATACAGAGTAAAGCTCCCTCCACACAGTCCCCATCAAACACTCCCAGGACAGGTACAGCACGGGGTTAGATACAGAGTAAAGCTCCCTCCACACTGTCCCCATCAAACACTCCCAGGACAGGTACAGCACGGGGTTAGATACGGAGTAAAGCTCCCTCTACACTGTCCCCCATCAAACACTCCCAGGACAGGTACAGCACGGGGTTAGATACAGAGTAAAGCTCCCTCTACACTGTCCCCATCAAACACTCCCAGGACAGGTACAGCACGGGGTTAGATACGGAGTAAAGCTCCCTCTGCACTGTCCCCATCAAACACTCCCAGGACAGGGACAGCACGGGGTGAGATACAGAGTAAAGCTCCCTCTACACTGTCCCCATCAAACACTCCCAGGACAGGCACAGCACGGGGTTAGATACAGAGTAAAGCTCCCTCTACACTGTCCCCATCAAACATTCCGAGGACAGGTACAGCACGGGGTTAGATACAGAGTAAAGCTCCCTCTACACTGTCCCCATCAAACACTCCCAGGACAGGTACATCACGGGGTTAGATACAGAGTAAAGCTCCCTCTACACAGTCCCCATCAAACACTCCCAGGACAGGTCCAGCACGGGGTTAGATACAGAGTAAAGCTCCCTCTACACTGTCCCCTTCAAACACTCCCAGGACAGGTACAGCACGGGGTTAGATACAGAGTAAAGCTCCCTCTTGACTGTCCCCATCAAACACTCCCAGGACAGGGACAGCACGGGGTGAGATCCAGAGTAAAGCTCCCTCTACACTGTCCCCATTAAACACTCCCAGGACAGGTACAGCACGGGGTTAGATACAGAGTAAAGCTCCCTCTACACGGTCCCCCATCAAACACTCCCAGGACAGGTACAGCACGGGGTTAGATACAGAGTAAAGCTCCCTCTACACTGTCCCCATCAAACACTCCCAGGACAGGTACAGCACGGGGTTAGATACAGAGTAAAGCTCCCTCTGCACTGTCCCCATCAAACACTCCCAGGACAGGGACAGCACGGGGTGAGATACAGAGTAAAGCTCCCTCTACACTGTCCCCATCAAACACTCCCAGGACAGGTACAGCACGGGGTTAGATACAGAGTAAAGCTCCCTCTACACTGTCCCCATCAAACATTCCCAGGACAGGTACATCACGGGGTTAGATACAGAGTAAAGCTCCCTCTACACTGTCCCCTTCAAACACTCCCAGGACAGGTCCAGCACGGGGTTAGATACAGAGTAAAGCTCCCTCTACACTGTCCCCATCAAACACTCCCAGGACTGGTACAGCACGGCGTTAGATACAGAGTAAAGCTCCCTCTACACTGTCCCCATCAAACACTCCCAGGACTGGTACAGCACGGGGTTAGATACAGAGTAAAGCTCCCTCGACACTGTCCCCATCAAACACTCCCAGGACAGGGACAGCACGGGGTTAGATACAGAGTAAAGCTCCCTCCACACTGTCCCCATCAAACACTCCCAGGACAGGTACAGCACGGGGTTAGATACAGAGTAAAGCTCCCTCCACACTGTCCCCATCAAACACTCCCAGGACAGGTACAGCACGAGATTAGATACAGAGTAAAGCTCCCTCCACACCTTCCCCCATCAAACACTCCCAGGACAGGTACAGCACGGGGTTAGATACAGAGTAAAGCTCGCTCTACACTCTCCCCCATCAAACACTCCCAGGACAGGTACAGCACGGGGTTAGATACAGAGTAAAGCTCCCTCCACACTGTCCCCCATCAAACACTCCCAGGACAGGGAAAGCACGGGGTTAGATACAGAGTAAAGCTCCCTCTACACTGTCCCCATCAAACACTCCCAGGACAGGTACAGCACGGGGTTAGATACAGAGAAAAGCTCCCTCTACACTGTCCCCATCAAACACACCCAGGAAAAGTACAGCACGGGGATAGATACAGAGTAAAGCTCCCTCTGCACTGTCCCCAACAAACACTCCCAGGACAGGTAAAGCACGGGGTGAGATACAGAGTAAAGCTCCCTCTACACTGTCCCCATCAAACACTCCCAGGACAGGTACAGCATGGGGTTAGATACAGAGTAAAGCTCCCTCTACACTGTCCCCATCAAACACTCCCAGGACAGGTACAGCGTGGGGTTAGATACAGAGTAAAGCTCCCTCCACACTGTCCCCATCAAACACTCCCAGGACAGGTACAGCACGGGGTTAGATACAGAGTAAAGCTCCCTCAACACTGTCCCCATCAAACACTCCCAGGACAGGTACAGCACGGGTTAGATACAAAGTAAAGCTCCTTCTACACTGTCCCCATCAAACACTCCCAGGACAGGTACAGCACGGGGTTAGATACAGAGTAAAGCTCCCTCCACACTGTCCCCATCAAACACTCCCAGGACAGGTACAGCACGGGGTTAGATACAGAGTAAAGCTCCCTCTACACTGTCCTCATCAAACACTCGCAGGACGGGTACAGCACGGGGTTAGATACAGAGTAAAGCTCCATCTGCACTGTCCCCATCAAACACTCCCACGACAGGTACAGCACGGGGTGAGATACAGAGTAAAGCTCCCTCTACACTGTCCCCATCAAACACTCCCAGGAAAAGTACAGCACGGGGTTAGATACAGAGTAAAGCTCCATCTACACTGTCCCCCATCAAACACTCCCAGGACAGGTACAGCACGGGGTTAGATACAGAGTAAAGCTCCCTCTACACTGTCCCCCATCAAACACTCCCAGGACAGGTACAGCACGGGGTTAGATAC